>NW_027362155.1:737500-827910 GCF_039654945.1 Dendrobates tinctorius | reverse complement strand
TCTCTCCTGAATCCTCAGCTCCCTCCTGTATCTCTCTATTACTGGTATGTCACCTGACTGCTGTAATACCATAACCCATCTCCCCTGATCTCAGTCCCCCTGAATCTCTCTATTACTGGTATGTCTCCTGACTGCTGTAATACCATAACCCATCTCTCCATGATCTCAGTCCATCCCAGTATCTCTCTATTACTGGTATGTCTCCTGACTGCTGTAATACCATAACACATCTCCCCTGATCTCAGTCTCCCTGTATCTCTCTATTACTGGTATGTCTCCTGACTGCTGTAATACCATAACCCATCTCTCCTGATCTCAGTCTCCCTGTATCTCTCTATTACTGGTAATGTCTCCCTGACTGCTGTAATACCATAACCCATCTCTCCTGATCTCAGTCTCCTGTATCTCTCTATTACTGGTATGTCTCCTGACTGCTGTAATACCATAACCCATCTCTCCTGATCTCAGTCTCCCTGTATCTCTCTATTACTGGTATGTCTCCTGACTGCTGTAATATCCAGTAACCCATCTCTCCTGAATCTCAGTCCCTCCCTGTATCTCTCTATTACTTGGTATGTCTCCTGACTGCTGTAATACCATAACCCATCTCCTCCTGATCTCAGTCTCCTGTATCTCTCTATTACTGGTATGTCTCCTGACTGCTGTAATACCATAACCCATCTCTCCCTGATCTCAGTCCTCCTGTATCTCTCTATTACTGGTATGTCTCCTGACTGCTGTAATACCATAACCCATCTCCCCTGATCTCAGTCTCCCTGTATCTCTCTATTACTGGTATGTCTCCTGACTGCTGTAATACCATAACCCATCTCCCCTGATCTCAGTCCTCCTGTATCTCTCTATTACTGGTATGTCTCCTGACTGCTGTAATACCATAACCCATCTCTCCCTGATCCTCAGTCTCCCTGTATCTCTCTATTACTGGTATGTCTCCTGACTGCTGTAATACCATAACCCATCTCTCCTGATCTCAGTCCTCCCTGTATCTCTCTATTACTGGTATGTCTCCTGACTGCTGTAATACCATAACCCATCTCCCCTGATCTCAGTCCTCCTGTATCTCTCTATTACTGGTATGTCTCCTGACTGCTGTAATACCATAACCCATCTCCCTGATCTCAGTCCCCCTGTATCTCTCTATTACTGGTATGTCTCCTGACTGCTGTAATACCATAACCCATCTCCCCTGATCTCAGTCTCCCTGTATCTCTCTATTACTGTATGTCTCCTGACTGCTGTAATACCATAACCCATCTCCCCTGATCTCAGTCCTCCCTGTATCTCTCTATTACTGGTATGTCTCCTGACTGCTGTAATACCATAACCCATCTCTCCTGATCTCAGTCTCCCTGTATCTCTCTATTACTGGTTATGTCTCCTGACTGCTGTAATACCATAACCCATCTCCCCTGATCTCAGTCCTCCCTGTATCTCTCTATTACTGGTATGTCTCCTGACTGCTGTAATACCATAACCCATCTCCCCTGATCTCAGTCTCCCTGTATCTCTCTATTACTGGTATGTCTCCCTGACTGCTGTAATACCATAACCCATCTCCCCTGATCTCAGTCCCCTGTATCTCTCTATTACTGGTATGTCTCCTGACTGCTGTAATACCATAACCCATCTCCCCTGATCTCAGTCCTCCCTGTATCTCTCTATTACTGGTATGTCCTCCTGACTGCTGTAATACCATAACCCATCTCCCTGATCTCAGTCCTCCCTGTATCTCTCTATTACTGGTATGTCTCCTGACTGCTGTAATACCATAACCCATCTCCTCCTGATCTCAGTCCTCCTGTATCTCTCTATTACTGGTATGTCTCCTGACTGCTGTAATACCATAACCCATCTCTCCCTGATCTCAGTCCCTCCTGTATCTCTCTATTACTGGTATGTCTCCTGACTGCTGTAATACCATAACCCATCTCCCCTGATCTCAGTCTCCTGTATCTCTCTATTACTGGTATGTCTCCTGACTGCTGTAATACCATAACCCATCTCCCCTGATCTCAGTCTCCCTGTATCTCTCTATTACTGGTATGTCCTCCTGACTGCTGTAATACCATAACCCATCTCCCCTGATCTCAGTCCTCCCTGTATCTCTCTATTACTGGTATGTCTCCTGACTGCTGTAATACCATAACCCCATCTCCCTGATCTCAGTCTCCCTGTATCTCTCTATTACTGGTATGTCTCCTGACTGCTGTAATACCATAACCCATCTCTCCTGATCTCAGTCTCCCTGTATCTCTCTATTACTGGTATGTCTCCTGACTGCTGTAATACCATAACCCATCTCTCCTGATCTCAGTCCTCCTGTATCTCTCTATTACTGGTATGTCTCCCTGACTGCTGTAATACCATAACCCATCTCTCCTGATCTCAGTCCTCCTGTATCTCTCTATTACTGGTATGTCTCCTGACTGCTGTAATACCATAACCCATCTCCCCTGATCTCAGTCCTCCTGTATCTCTCTATTACTGGTATGTCTCCTGACTGCTGTAATACCATAACCCATCTCCCCTGATCTCAGTCCCCTGTATCTCTCTATTACTGGTATGTCTCCTGACTGCTGTAATACCATAACCCATCTCCCCTGATCTCAGTCCCTCCTGTATCTCTCTATTACTGGTATGTCCCCTGACTGCTGTAATACCATAACCCATCTCCCCTGATCTCAGTCTCCCTGTATCTCTCTATTACTGGTATGTCTCCTGACTGCTGTAATACCATAACCCATCTCCCCTGATCTCAGTCCTCCCTGTATCTCTCTATTACTGGTATGTCTCCTGACTGCTGTAATACCATAACCCATCTCTCCTGATCTCAGTCTCCCTGTATCTCTCTATTACTGGTATGTCTCCTGACTGCTGTAATACCATAACCCATCTCTCCTGATCTCAGTCTCCCTGTATCTCTCTATTACTGGTATGTCTCCCTGACTGCTGTAATACCATAACCCATCTCTCCTGATCTCAGTCCTCCTGTATCTCTCTATTACTGGTATGTCCCCTGACTGCTGTAATACCATAACCCATCTCTCCTGATCTCAGTCTCCCTGTATCTCTCTATTACTGGTATGTCTCCTGACTGCTGTAATACCATAACCCATCTCTCCTGATCTCAGTCTCCCTGTATCTCTCTATTACTGGTATGTCTCCTGACTGCTGTAATACCATAACCCATCTCCCCTGATCTCAGTCCTCCTGTATCTCTCTATTACTGGTATGTCTCCTGACTGCTGTAATACCATAACCCATCTCTCCTGATCTCAGTCCCCCTGTATCTCTCTATTACTGGTATGTCCCTGACTGCTGTAATACCATAACCCATCTCCCCTGATCTCAGTCCTCCTGTATCTCTCTATTACTGTATGTCTCCTGACTGCTGTAATACCATAACCCATCTCCCCCTGATCTCAGTCCTCCTGTATCTCTCTATTACTGGTATGTCCCCTGACTGCTGTAATACCATAACCCATCTCCCCTGATCTCAGTCCTCCTGTATCTCTCTATTACTGGTATGTCTCCTGACTGCTGTAATACCATAACCCCATCTCTCCTGATCTCAGTCCCCCTGTATCTCTCTATTACTGGTATGTCCCCTGACTGCTGTAATACCATAACCCATCTCCCCTGATCTCAGTCCTCCCTGTATCTCTCTATTACTGGTATGTCTCCTGACTGCTGTAATACCATAACCCATCTCCCCTGATCTCAGTCCTCCTGTATCTCTCTATTACTGGTATGTCTCCTGACTGCTGTAATACCATAACCCATCTCCCCTGATCTCAGTCCCCCTGTATCTCTCTATTACTGGTATGTCCCCTGACTGCTGTAATACCATAACCCATCTCTCCTGATCTCAGTCCCCCTGTATCTCTCTATTACTGGTATGTCTCCTGACTGCTGTAATACCATAACCCATCTCCCCTGATCTCAGTCCCCCTGTATCTCTCTATTACTGGTATGTCTCCTGACTGCTGTAATACCATAACCCATCTCTCCCTGATCTCAGTCCCCCTGTATCTCTCTATTACTGGTATGTCTCCTGACTGCTGTAATACCATAACCCATCTCTCCTGATCTCAGTCCCCCTGTATCTCTCTATTACTGGTATGTCTCCTGACTGCTGTAATACCATAACCCATCTCCCCTGATCTCAGTCTCCCTGTATCTCTCTATTACTGGTATGTCTCCTGACTGCTGTAATACCATAACCCATCTCCCCTGATCTCAGTCCCCTGTATCTCTCTATTACTGGTATGTCTCCTGACTGCTGTAATACCATAACCCATCTCTCCTGATCTCAGTCTCCCTGTATCTCTCTATTACTGGTATGTCTCCTGACTGCTGTAATACCATAACCCATCTCTCCTGATCTCAGTCTCCCTGTATCTCTCTATTACTGGTATGTCTCCTGACTGCTGTAATACCATAACCCATCTCCCCTGATCTCAGTCTCCCTGTATCTCTCTATTACTGGTATGTCTCCTGACTGCTGTAATACCATAACCCATCTCCCCTGATCTCAGTCCCCCTGTATCTCTCTATTACTGGTATGTCTCCTGACTGCTGTAATACCATAACCCATCTCCCCTGATCTCAGTCTCCCTGTATCTCTCTATTACTGGTATGTCTCCTGACTGCTGTAATACCATAACCCATCTCTCCTGATCTCAGTCCTCCTGTATCTCTCTATTACTGGTATGTCTCCTGACTGCTGTAATACCATAACCCATCTCCCTGATCTCAGTCCTCCCTGTATCTCTCTATTACTGGTATGTCTCCTGACTGCTGTAATACCATAACCCATCTCCCCTGATCTCAGTCCCCCTGTATCTCTCTATTACTGGTATGTCTCCTGTCTGCTGTAATACCATAACCCATCTCCCCTGATCTCAGTCCCCCTGTATCTCTCTATTACTGGTATGTCTCCTGACTGCTGTAATACCATAACCCATCTCCCTGATCTCAGTCTCCCCTGTATCTCTCTATTACTGGTATGTCTCCTGACTGCTGTAATACCATAACCCATCTCTCCTGATCTCAGTCCTCCTGTATCTCTCTATTACTGTATGTCTCCTGACTGCTGTAATACCATAACCCATCTCCCCTGATCTCAGTCTCCCTGTATCTCTCTATTACTGGTATGTCTCCTGACTGCTGTAATACCATAACCCATCTCCCCTGATCTCAGTCCCCCTGTATCTCTCTATTACTGGTATGTCCTCCTGTCTGCTGTAATACCATAACCCATCTCCCCTGATCTCAGTCCCCTGTATCTCTCTATTACTGGTATGTCTCCTGACTGCTGTAATACCATAACCCATCTCCCCTGATCTCAGTCTCCCTGTATCTCTCTATTACTGGTATGTCTCCTGACTGCTGTAATACCATAACCCATCTCCCCTGATCTCAGTCCCCCTGTATCTCTCTATTACTGGTATGTCTCCTGTCTACTGTAATACCATAACCCATCTCTCCTGATCTCAGTCCCCCTGTATCTCTCTATTACTGGTATGTCTCCTGACTGCTGTAATACCATAACCCATCTCCCCTGATCTCAGTCCTCCTGTATCTCTCTATTACTGGTATGTCCCCTGACTGCTGTAATACCATAACCCATCTCTCCTGATCTCAGTCCCCCTGTATCTCTCTATTACTGGTATGTCCCCTGACTGCTGTAATACCATAACCCATCTCCCCTGATCTCAGTCCCCCTGTATCTCTCTATTACTGGTATGTCCCCTGACTGCTGTAATACCATAACCCATCTCTCCTGATCTCAGTCCCCTGTATCTCTCTATTACTGGTATGTCCCCTGACTGCTGTAATACCATAACCCATCTCTCCTGATCTCAGTCCCCCTGTATCTCTCTATTACTGGTATGTCTCCTGTCTGCTGTAATACCATAACCCATCTCTCCTGATCTCAGTCTCCCTGTATCTCTCTATTACTGGTATGTCTCCTGTCTGCTGTAATACCATAACCCATCTCTCCTGATCTCAGTCTCCCTGTATCTCTCTATTACTGGTATGTCTCCTGACTGCTGTAATACCATAACCCATCTCCCCTGATCTCAGTCCTCCTGTATCTCTCTATTACTGGTATGTCCCCTGTCTGCTGTAATACCATAACCCATCTCCCTGATCTCAGTCCTCCCTGTATCTCTCTATTACTGGTATGTCTCCTGACTGCTGTAATACCATAACCCATCTCTCCTGATCTCAGTCCTCCTGTATCTCTCTATTACTGGTATGTCCCCTGACTGCTGTAATACCATAACCCATCTCCCTGATCTCAGTCCTCCTGTATCTCTCTATTACTGGTATGTCTCCTGTCTGCTGTAATACCATAACCCATCTCTCCTGATCTCAGTCCTCCTGTATCTCTCTATTACTGGTATGTCTCCTGACTGCTGTAATACCATAACCCATCTCCCCTGATCTCAGTCCTCCTGTATCTCTCTATTACTGGTATGTCCCCTGTCTGCTGTAATACCATAACCCATCTCCCCTGATCTCAGTCTCCCTGTATCTCTCTATTACTGGTATGTCTCCTGACTGCTGTAATACCATAACCCATCTCCCCTGATCTCAGTCCTCCTGTATCTCTCTATTACTGGTATGTCTCCTGACTGCTGTAATACCATAACCCATCTCCCCTGATCTCAGTCCTCCTGTATCTCTCTATTACTGGTATGTCCCCTGACTGCTGTAATACCATAACCCATCTCTCCTGATCTCAGTCCCCCTGTATCTCTCTATTACTGGTATGTCCACTGACTGCAGCAATACCATAACCCGTCTTTCCTGATCTCAGTCCTCCTGTATCTCTCTATTACTGGTATGTCCCCTGACTGCTGTAATACCATAACCCATCTCCCCTGATCTCAGTCCTCCTGTATCTCTCTATTACTGGTATGTCCCCTGACTGCTGTAATACCATAACCCATCTCCCCTGATCTCAGTCCCCCTGTATCTCTCTATTACTGGTATGTCCCCTGACTGCAGTAATACCATAACCCATCTCCCCTGATCTCAGTCCTCCTGTATCTCTCTATTACTGGTATGTCCCCTGACTGCAGTAATACCATAACCCATCTCCCCTGATCTCAGTCCCCCTGTATCTCTCTATTACTGGTATGTCTCCTGACTGCTGTAATACCATAACCCATCTCTCCTGATCTCAGTCCCCCTGTATCTCTCTATTACTGGTATGTCTCCTGACTGCTGTAATACCATAACCCATCTCCCCTGATCTCAGTCTCCCTGTATCTCTCTATTACTGGTATGTCTCCTGACTGCTGTAATACCATAACCCATCTCCCCTGATCTCAGTCTCCCTGTATCTCTCTATTACTGGTATGTCTCCTGACTGCTGTAATACCATAACCCATCTCCCCTGATCTCAGTCCCCCTGTATCTCTCTATTACTGGTATGTCTCCTGTCTGCTGTAATACCATAACCCATCTCCCCTGATCTCAGTCCCCCTGTATCTCTCTATTACTGGTATGTCTCCTGACTGCTGTAATACCATAACCCATCTCCCCTGATCTCAGTCTCCCTGTATCTCTCTATTACTGGTATGTCTCCTGACTGCTGTAATACCATAACCCATCTCCCCTGATCTCAGTCCCCCTGTATCTCTCTATTACTGGTATGTCTCCTGTCTACTGTAATACCATAACCCATCTCTCCTGATCTCAGTCCCCCTGTATCTCTCTATTACTGGTATGTCTCCTGACTGCTGTAATACCATAACCCATCTCCCCTGATCTCAGTCCTCCTGTATCTCTCTATTACTGGTATGTCCCCTGACTGCTGTAATACCATAACCCATCTCTCCTGATCTCAGTCCCCCTGTATCTCTCTATTACTGGTATGTCCCCTGACTGCTGTAATACCATAACCCATCTCTCCTGATCTCAGTCTCCCTGTATCTCTCTATTACTGGTATGTCTCCTGTCTGCTGTAATACCATAACCCATCTCTCCTGATCTCAGTCTCCCTGTATCTCTCTATTACTGGTATGTCTCCTGACTGCTGTAATACCATAACCCATCTCCCCTGATCTCAGTCCTCCTGTATCTCTCTATTACTGGTATGTCCCCTGTCTGCTGTAATACCATAACCCATCTCCCCTGATCTCAGTCTCCCTGTATCTCTCTATTACTGGTATGTCTCCTGACTGCTGTAATACCATAACCCATCTCTCCTGATCTCAGTCCTCCTGTATCTCTCTATTACTGGTATGTCCCCTGACTGCTGTAATACCATAACCCATCTCTCCTGATCTCAGTCCTCCTGTATCTCTCTATTACTGGTATGTCTCCTGTCTGCTGTAATACCATAACCCATCTCTCCTGATCTCAGTCCTCCTGTATCTCTCTATTACTGGTATGTCTCCTGACTGCTGTAATACCATAACCCATCTCTCCTGATCTCAGTCCTCCTGTATCTCTCTATTACTGGTATGTCCCCTGTCTGCTGTAATACCATAACCCATCTCCCCTGATCTCAGTCTCCCTGTATCTCTCTATTACTGGTATGTCTCCTGACTGCTGTAATACCATAACCCATCTCCCCTGATCTCAGTCCTCCTGTATCTCTCTATTACTGGTATGTCTCCTGACTGCTGTAATACCATAACCCATCTCCCCTGATCTCAGTCCTCCTGTATCTCTCTATTACTGGTATGTCCCCTGACTGCTGTAATACCATAACCCATCTCTCCTGATCTCAGTCCCCCTGTATCTCTCTATTACTGGTATGTCCACTGACTGCAGCAATACCATAACCCGTCTTTCCTGATCTCAGTCCTCCTGTATCTCTCTATTACTGGTATGTCCCCTGACTGCTGTAATACCATAACCCATCTCCCCTGATCTCAGTCCTCCTGTATCTCTCTATTACTGGTATGTCCCCTGACTGCTGTAATACCATAACCCATCTCCCCTGATCTCAGTCCCCCTGTATCTCTCTATTACTGGTATGTCCCCTGACTGCAGTAATACCATAACCCATCTCCCCTGATCTCAGTCCTCCTGTATCTCTCTATTACTGGTATGTCCCCTGACTGCAGTAATACCATAACCCATCTCTCCTGATCTCAGTCTCCCTGTATCTCTCTATTACTGGTATGTCTCCTGACTGCTGTAATACCATAACCCATCTCTCCTGATCTCAGTCCCCCTGTATCTCTCTATTACTGGTATGTCCACTGACTGCAGCAATACCATAACCCGTCTTTCCTGATCCCAGCCTTCCTGCTCCTCCCTCCTTCTGATCACACCTGGGCTTTTTCATGTGCTGTTAAGTTGCTATAAATTTAGCGGCCCAGGTCTGTCTGACCTCAGTCTGTCTTTCCAAGGATGTCTTCTAAGGATAATATCTGAAATATGCCTGAAATGAGCCAGAAGTGACCAGAAGGTACGACTAAACGCTGCGGATAAATGCACTACATTTCTTTTGCCTTCTAAATTACTCTCGCCATGCTGACATACGCTGTAACAGTTTTGACTCCTTTAATCCTCACTCTCCTTCGCTATCCACAGACCCCAGCACCCACTAACCAAATAGTAATCTCTCCTTCCCTCTTGCCTCCCCACCTCCTCAGCTGACCTGCTCCTCAACCTCAGATCTCTCCTAATAACACACAAAACAAGCCACCCTCCCTCCTCCCACATACTCTGCCTCTCTCTGCTTCTCCTCACTGCTGGCGACATATCTCGCAACCCTGGACCCCCACAGTCCTTCCCTCCCAATATTACCCCCTTCTATTGTTCCCAAACCAACACAAACACCAGAAATCTATCCCACCTCAAATCCGTGCCTTTGACGCCCACCACCCTGCTCCCACTCTCTGGATCACCCTGGAAGGCCCGCTCCGTCTGCAATAAATTCCATGTGATTCACGACCTCTTTAACTCTCATAATCTTTCCTTCCTTGTCCTCACCGAAACATGGCTGACACCCTCCAACACTGCCTCCCATGCTTCGTTATGTTACAGCGACCTTCACTTCATCCACACTCCTCGCCCTGGCAACAGACATGGCGGAGGAGTGGGCCTTCTCCTTTCTTCCAGCTGCACCTTCAACCCAATCCCACCTCTTCCCTCCCTTGTCCTCCCATCTTTTGAAGTCCACTCTGTCCGCCTCTATTCTCCCTCCAACCTCCAAGTGGCCGTCATATACCGACCTCCAAGCCTGACCACTGCCTTCATTGACCAATTCTCTACCTGGCTCCTTCACTTTCTCTCTGCTGACATTCCCACCATCATCATGGGTGATTTCAACATCCCCATTGACACCCACCAGTCCGCAGCCTCTAAACTCCTGTCCCTTACTTCATCCTTTGGACTTACCCAATGGTCCTACTCAGCCACCCAAACAAACGGACACACATTAGACCTAGTCTTCACCCGTCTCTGCTTTCTTTCTAACTTCACCACCTCCCCTCTTCCTCTATCTGACCACCATCTACGCACTTTCTCATCCCTGTCCTCCTCACCTATCACTCACGTCCAGCAGCATGCGCACCCCCGCAGAAAACTCGCACATCTAGACACTCGCACGCTCTCTGACTCTATTCTACTACTGTCCTCCATAGCTTCACTCCACGACACTGACACTGCCACTACTTTCTACAATGCCACTCTTGCATCAGCCATCGACTCGGTCGCCCCTGTCATGCATAACAGAGTGCGACGAATCAATAGACAACCCTGGCACAATAACACCACTAAAAAGCTTCGACAAGCATCCAGAATTGCAGAACGTCGCTGGAAGAAAACACATTCCCAAGACGACTTCATTGCACTCAAACAAGCAACACTCGCATTCAAATCAGCTCTCACCTCTGCTAAACAGGCCTACTTCACAACCCTCGTATCTTCCTTATCCCACAACCCTAAACAGTTGTTCAATACTTTTACCTCCCTCCTCCTCCCACCACTGCCCCCTATGACTCACCTAATCTCTGCCGAGGACTTTGCCGCACACTTCAAAAATAAGATTGACCAAACACGGCAAGTCTTTATTGCCCAACCACCACAACCCCTTTGTATACCAGACCAATGCCCAAACCCCATAACCTCCTTATCTAACATCACTGAAGGGGAGCTTGCTCAACTGTGACACCCCAGTGTCCGGTTGTCACAGTGACATTACCTCCCTCTAATGGGTAAAGTCATGCTTTGAGGCAGAAAGGGACCCCATGCCAGACAGCATAGATTTAATCACAATTTCATGCTGCAGGTCAGAAAAGGGAGATGCCTTATAAATTCTGGCCAGCAGAGGGGGTTGGTGAGTTAGCTAGAAATTAGCTGAGGGAGTTGTCATGGAAACGAAACAGCTGTGAGGAAAAATGACAGTTAAACGTGAGGACGTGAGGTAAAGAGATCTTTCTGGAAGATCCTGTCAGATGAAGACAGGGAGCTGGTCTGTGAATAAAGAAAGGACAAGAGCAGAGACTGAGAGACTCTAGTGAAGCTAAAATACTGCATATAGCAGACCCCTGAGTGAAGCGCTAATAAAGAGAATAGGGACATCAGAGTCCTAGGCTGACAGGAGCTGTACGTCCTGATCGCCGAATGTGAAAGTACAGGGGATTGTAAATTCCTGTGCACATTGATCACCTGAGGGCACGGCAGCAGATAAGGAGCCCGGGGCCGACGGTGAAGAGAACGGCACCCGTGGAATAGGCTCACGCTGACAGCCGTACAGGTTAGTGAAACCATCATGAATAGAGGGTCGCAGCATAGTTATATACAGCGGAGACCCACACACAAAGCGCAGAAAGGAAGGTCCTGAACCCCCACCTGGCAAGGTGGATCCCCTGAATGCCTCCAGGGGACTGACAATGTGACTGACAGGATATCAGGACTCTTCAGACCTACAGATGACTACCCATTCCTGCTACTACATGTGGGGACAAATGACACCGCAAGAAACGACCTGGAAACCATCTGCAGAGACTTTGAAGACTTAGGCAAGAAAGTGAAAGAACTGGGAGCGCAGGTGGTCTTCTCTTCCATCCTCCCAGTGGATGGCCATGGAACAAGGAGATGGAATAAGATTCTGCAGGTGAACAACTGGCTACGTCGATGGTGCCGTCAGCAACGATTTGGATTTATGGATCACGGAGTGAATTACTTATACGATGGACTACTTGCTAGAGATGGGTTGCACCTTACGAAGACTGGAAAACAAGTATTTGGAAGTCACCTTGCTACACTTGTAAGGAGAGCTTTAAACTAGAACAACATGGGAAGGGAAGCAAAAGACCAGAAAAAGCCATACACCTGACAAATGCTATTGAGAACTCTGCTATTAGAAGTGGAAAGGAAGAACAAAGGCAAAAGAATCTAAATAATAAAAATATTGGAGAAAGAGAAACCAATCACAAACTAAAATGTTTCTATACTATTGCACAAAGCATGGGCAACAAACAAGGAGAATTGGAACTACTAACACAGGAAAAGAAATATGATGTCATTGGAATCACTGAAACTTGGTGGGACAATACACATGATTGGAATACAAGACTAGAAGGATACAACTTATTTGCAAGAAACAGACTTGATAAACGAGGAGGAGGTGTCGCATTGTATGTTAGAAACGCGTATATCTGCAAAGAGATTGAAGCTTCAGAGACTGGGAGTTCTGTGGAAACTGTTTGGGCAAGAATACAAGGACAGAACAATGGAAAGGACACCATTGTAGGCATTTACTACAGGCCGCCTGTGCAAGCTGAAGATATAGATGAACTCTTTATGCATCAAATGGCCAAGTTCTCCAAAAAATATGACATAGTTGTCATGGGAGATTTCAACTATCAAGACATTTGTTGGGAATCTCTCTCAGGCAAAACTAACAGGTCAAGGAAATTCTTATCCTCTCTTGCTGACAACTTTATCTTCCAAAAGGTAGGAGAGAAAACAAGGGGAACTGCTACCTTGGATCTAATCCTTACAAACAGGGAGGAAATGGTTGAGGAGGTAAAAGTGGCTGGGACCCTAGGAGGTAGCGACCATGCTATTTTAGAGTTTTGGATAACTAGAGGAGGAAGACATGTGAAGACTCAGACGTCAAGGTTAGATTTCAGAAAGGCAGATTTTAAGGGATTCAGAAAGAGAATTGGAGGGATCCAATGGCTGGATATCCTTAAAGACAAAAATGTCCAGGAAGGATGGGAAATCTTGAAAAATGAAATTCTCAAAGCACAATTGTTAACAATTCCAAAAAGAAGGAAGAATAGGAAGCATTTAAGGAAGCCAGGATGGATAAACACAGAACTTAAGCACATGCTAAAAAGGAAGAAAAAAATGTTTATAAAATGGAAAGAGGGAGGCATATCTAAAGAAGAATATAATGCTGTCTGCAGAACCTGCAGGGAACAAATCAGATTATCTAAAGCTGACAATGAATTGAGGCTTGCAAGAGATGTCAAAAGCAATAATAAAGGATTTTGGGGATATGTCAAAAGTAAAAGAAAAGTCAAAGATGCTATAGGATTTTTACAGGATGAAAATGATGAAATGGTAAGACAGGATGTTGAGAAGGCCGAACTTTTAAATTCCTATTTTGCATCTGTTTTCTCTCAGAAAGGAAATGTAACATCAACTGTTCTTCACTGTCCTATTAAGGGAATAGAAGAATCCAGGATATCTATAAACAGAAAGATAGTGAGGAAACACTTAGCTAACCTAAATGAATTCAAGTCACCAGGTCCAGATGAATTACACCCCAGGGTACTGAAGGAGATAGCAGAAGAAATTTCTGAACCCCTCTCCATAATCTTTGAAAATTCTTGGAGAACAGAAGTCCCAGAAGACTGGAGAAGAGCAAATGTTGTTCCTATCTTCAAAAAGGGGAAGAAGGTGGACCCAGGCAACTATAGGCCGGTGAGTCTGACTTCTATACCAGGAAAGATCTTTGAACAAATTATTAAACAACATGTATGTCAGTACCTGGATAAGAATGAAGTGATTAAACAGAGTCAGCATGGGTTTGTAACTAATAAGTCATGTCAGACTAACTTAATTTCCTTCTATGACGGAATCACTGATTGGGTGGATCAAGGAAATGCTGTAGATATAGTATATCTTGACTTCAGCAAAGCATTTGACAAAGTATCTCATACAATCCTTATTGAAAAAATGTCTAAGTATGGAATGGACAAGGCAACTGTTAGGTGGATTCATAACTGGCTTAGTGATCGGACCCAAAGAGTGGTCGTAAATGGCTGCACATCCAGTTGGAAGAATGTCTCAAGTGGGGTACCACAGGGCTCTGTCCTGGGCCCTGTATTGTTCAACATCTTTATCAACGATTTAGATGAAGGAATTGAGGGTAAACTGATTAAATTTGCTGATGACACAAAGCTAGGAGGGATAGCTAATACTAGAGAAGAGAGAGAGAGGATTCAAAAAGATATAAATAAACTGGAGAAGTGGGCAGCAACAAACAGAATGGTTTTTAACAGGGAAAAATGCAAAGTACTACATCTGGGCAATAAAAATGAAAAAAGCATATACAGAATGGGAGGAATAGGGCTAAGCAACAGCACATGTGAAAAAGACTTGGGCATACTAATAGATCACAGACTGAATATGAGTCAACAGTGTGATGCAGCAGCAAAAAAGGCAAATGCAATTCTAGGATGTATTAACAGAAGCATACAGTCTAGATCACGTGAAGTCATTATTTCCCTCTACTCCTCTTTGGTCAGACCTCATCTGGAATATTGTGTCCAGTTTTGGGCACCACATTTTAAAAAAGACATCAACAAACTGGAGCAAGTTCAGAAAAGAGCGACCAGAATGGTGATCGGTCTGCAAAACCTGTCTTATGAGGAAAGGTTGCAGGATTTGGGAATGTTTAGTTTGCAAAAGAGAAGACTGAGAGGAGACTTAATAGCTGTCTACAAATATCTAAAGGGCTGTCACATTGTAGAAGGATCAACTTTATTCTCATTTGCACAAGGAAAGACTAGAAGCAATGGGATGAAACTGAATGGGAGGAGACACAGATTAGATATTAGAAAAAACTTTTTGACAGTTAGAGTGATCAATGAGTGGAACAGGCTGCCACGAGAGGTGGTAAGTAGAGTTGAGCGATACCGTCCGATACTTCAAAGTATCGTATCGGATGGTATCGGCCGATCTTTAAAAAAAGTATCGGTATCGCCGATTCCGATACCGGAAGTCCCATTCAAGTCTATGGGACTTCCGGTATCGGAATAAGAAAAACCCTTTCCTGCCCTTGTACAGCCTCTCTGGGGTCTGTACGGGCCTTTCGGGGGGCTGTGCCGGCCTGCCAGGGGGTCTGTGCCGGCCTGCCGGGGGGCTGTGCCGGCCTGCCGGGGGGCTGTGCCGGCCTGCCGGTGGTCTGTGCAGGCTCCGGTGGGCTGTGCCGGCCTGCCGGGGGGCTGTGCAGGCTCCGGGGGGCTGTGCCGGCCTGCCGGGGGGCTGTGCCGGCCTGCCGGGGGGCTGTGCCGGCCTGCCGGTGGTCTGTGCCGGCCTGCCGGGGGGCTGTGCAGGCTCCGGGGGGCTGTGCCGGCCTGCCGGGGGGCTGTGCCGGCCTGCCGGGGGGCTGTGCACCCTGTGGGGGTCTGTACCGGCCTGCCGGGGGGCTGTGCCGGCCTGCCGGGGGGCTGTGCTGATGTCCGGGGGTCTGTGCAAGCATCGTCCGATGGGACTACAAGTCCCATCGGGCGATGCCTGCTACCATGACAGTGATTGACATATTAGCCAATGATGGGACAGTAGTAGTCCCATCATCCGGCTAATGTGTTAAATGTAAAAAAAAAAAAAAAAAAAAAAAAAAAATTTACATGCTACATACATGCTACATTCATACAACATGCATACTACATACATGCTACATTCATACTACATGCAACATACATACTACATATATACTACATACATACTACATACTACATACATGCTACATTCATACTACATAAATACTACATGCAACATACATACTACATATATACTACATACATACTACATATATACTACATGCATGCTACATACATACTGCATGCTACATACATACCACATATATACTACATACATACTACATGCATGCTACATGCATGCTACATGCTACATACATACCACATATATACTACATACATACTACATACATACTACATGCATGCTACATGCATGCTACATACATAACACATATATACTACATGCATGCTACATACATACTACATGATACATACATACTACATATATACTACATGCATGCTACATACATACTACATACATACTACATGCTACATACATACTACATACATACTACATACATACTACATGCTACATACATACTACATATATACTACATGCATGCTACATACATACTACATGCTACATACATACTACATGCTACATACATACTACATGCTACATACATACTACATATATACTACATGCATGCTACATACATACTGCATGCTACATACATACTACATATATACTACATGCATGCTACATACATACTACATACATACTACATGCTACATACATACCACATATATACTACATACATACTACATACAATACATTCATACAATACATACATAGACATACAGTACATATAACATAGAGTAACATACTTACCAATACTTGTCACATTGTTCCCCGAAGCCATTGTCTTTTCCGGAATAAATATTAACATAACAAACCACAAAAATACTCACCCACGATCCGAAGCAGTCCACGAGTGTGTCCCACGACGATCTTGGGTAGAGAACTGCAGCATCAGATGATGCTGCCGTTCTCTACGGGCTGCAGGAATCCAATGACGGAAGGTAGGTATCCTTCCGCACTGTATTCCTCCGCCACTTAAAAAAAAAAAGTCCCTAGTCTCACTTTATGCCATTGCTGCGTGGGAAATTCCCACACAGCAATGGCATAAAGTGAGACTAGGGACTTTTTTTTTTTTTTTAAGTGGCGGAGGAATACAGTGCGGAAGGATACCCACCTTCCGTCATTGGATTCCTGCAGCCCGTAGAGAACGGCAGCATCATCTGATGCTGCAGTTCTCTACCCAAGATCGTCGTGGGACACACTCGTGGACTGCTTCGGATCGTGGGTGAGTATTTTTGTGGTTTGTTATGTTAATATTTATTCCGGAAAAGACAATGGCTTCGGGGAACAATGTGACAAGTATTGGTAAGTATGTTACTCTATGTTATATGTACTGTATGTCTATGTATGTATTGTATGAATGTATTGTATGTAGTATGTATGTAGTATATATGTGGTATGTATGTAGCATGTAGTATGTATGTAGTATGTATGTGGTATGTATGTGGCATGTAGTATGTATGTAGCATGCATGTAGTATGTATGTAGCATGCATGTAGTATGTATGTAGCATGCATGTAGTATGTAGCATGCATGTAGTATGTAGCATGTATGTAGCATGTATGTGGTATGTATGTGGTATGTATGTAGTATGCATGTAGTATATATGTAGTATGTAGCATGCATGTAGCATGCATGTAGTATGTATGTAGCATGCATGTAGTATGTATGTAGCATGCATGTAGTATGTATGTAGTATGTATGTAGTATGTATGTAGCATGCATGTAGTATGTATGTAGCATGCATGTAGTATGTATGTAGTATGTATGTGGTATGTATGTGGCATGTAGTATGTATGTAGCATGCATGTAGTATGTATGTAGTATGTAGCATGTATGTGGTATGTATGTGGTATGTATGTAGTATGCATGTAGTATATATGTAGTATGTAGCATGCATGTAGCATGCATGTAGTATGTATGTAGCATGCATGTAGTATGTATGTAGCATGCATGTAGTATGTATGTAGTATGTATGTAGCATGTAGTATGTATGTAGCATGCATGTAGTATGTATGTAGTATGTATGTAGCATGCAGTATGTATGTAGCATGTATGTAGTATATATGTAGTATGTATGTAGCATGTAGTATGTATGTAGCATGTAGTATGTATGTAGCATGCATGTAGTATGTATGTAGTATTTTTTTTTTTTTTTTTTTAACATTTAACACATTAGCCGGATGATGGGACTACTACTGTCCCATCATTGGCTAATGTGTCAATCACTGTCATGGTAGCAGGCATCGCCCGATGGGACTTGTAGTCCCATCGGACGATGCTTGCACAGACCCCCGGACATCAGCACAGCCCCCCGGCAGGCCGGCACAGCTCCCCGGCAGGCCGGTACAGACCCCCACAGGGTGCACAGACCACCGGCAGGCCGGCACAGCCCCCCGGCAGGCCGGTACAGACCCCCACAGGGTGCACAGACCACCGGCAGGCCGGCACAGCCCCCCGGCAGGCCGGTACAGACCCCCACAGGGTGCACAGCCCCCCGGCAGGCCGGCACAGCCCCCCGGCAGGCCGGTACAGACCCCGGGCAGTCCACACAGCCCCCCGGCAGGCCGGCACAGCCCCCCGGCAGGCCGGCAGAGACCCCCGGAAGGCCCGAAATGACGGCGCATCATGATGCGCACACACCGCGCATCATGATGACGTCAGTCTGTCAATCAACTTGGAACTTCCGATTCCGATGCCGAATTCCGATATTGAAAAAATATCGGAAGTCGGTATCGGAATTCCGATACAGCAAGTATCGGCCGATACCCGATACTTGCGGTATCGGAATGCTCAACACTAGTGGTAAGTTCTCCTTCAATGGAAGTCTTCAAACAGAGGCTGGACAGACAGCTGACTGGGATGATTTAGCGAATCCTGCTTTGAGCAGGGGGTTGGACCAGATGGCCCAGGAGGTCCCTTCCAACTCTACGATTCTATGATTCTAGGCGAGCCGGACTCATCCCATCACCTGTATGTGGTGCTCCGGACTGCAACCTATTACCAGTAAAAGGTAAAGAAACTGCACCTCTCTGTGTCCTCCTCTCCTTTCTCTGCACCCCAATGTTCACAGCCATTTTGACTATTAATTTAACATCTTTACCCTGGGACTACAGCCCTACCTGTGGAGAGCTACAACATCACAGCTGCGCCCAACATCCATCCCAGAGAAGCAACACCGCAGCGCTGGTCACCTCTGACCAGAATACCACAGGTAGCGTCACGTATTTCACCATCTATAAACATTATCTTCATTTTTACCACATAAATACCACACAACTTCCCCCTATTTTATTACTGGATGCCTCTGGGCCACGGACCGGGTCGCCGCCACCATGACCCCGTCCCCCATTGAAGTCGACGGGCCCGGTACTGTGTACCCCCAGGCCCCGCGGAGCGCTCCAACTGGCGTCACGAACAGGATTTAGCGAGCCTAGCAAAGTTGGGTACAAGGAGCCTGGCAAAGCTGGGTACTGTGATCCATAGACTTTATTAAATTGAGTGCTAAAGACTTTACTGAGCTTTCAAATAACCGCCATAACTGCGTCACACAGTGCGTGCGAGCAGAGAAGGGCGTGCCAGTGAAGCTGCAGCTGCGCTCTATTGTGAGCAAGTGAAAAACAGGAAGAAAATGCCCAACGCGGGTGAAGGTTCAGCGGCGGTCGCAGCCGCAGCCTCCATAATGCCGCTATCAATGCCACATATACCAGGAGCGGCCTGGTGACCACAGTACTCAGGGGAGTCGCACACCCTGAGTGATTTTAAAGAAAGACTATGTAGTTTGTTCCAAGTGTACCCCCTGTCAGAAAGCCAAAAAGTCAGTATCCTCATTGGCCAGTTAACTGGAGCGGCTCAGAGGGAAGCAAAGTCCTGGCCGGACACTGATAAAGGGACTGTCCAACAAATCTTAGGCTAGTTTCACACTAGTGTTTATTTCCTGCAGCGCACGGCGCCGCTAAGCCCCGCCCCCTGCCGGCTCCCTGCCTGCCCCATCCGGTCATCGCCGCCTACTAGCGCACATGGGCAGATCGTGCGCTGGCTGTGCGCTAGCAGGATTTTGCCGTGCGCTGCGCACTTTTGAAGGTGCGCCCGTGTGCGCCGAACGCAGCATGTTGCATTTCGGTGCGCACGGCACACCTTCAAAAGTGCGCAGCGCACGGCAAAATCCTGCTAGCGCACGGCCAGCGCACGATCTGCGCACCCTATGCTAAAGATAGGGTGCGCAGATCGCAAGCGCCCATGTGCGCTAGTAGGCGGCGATGACCGGATGGGGCGGGCAGGGAGTCGGCAGGGGGCGGGGCTTAGAGACGCCGTGCGCTGCAGGAAATAAACGCTAGTGTGAAACTAGCCTTAGCCAGACTGAAGAACACTTTTGATACCCGCACAGCAACAGAGATAAAAATGAGATTCTTTGGGTGCAAACAGAGAGTGCAGGACAGTATACGGGACTATGCCCTTAATCTTCAGGAGGCACTACGGGCTGTAAAAGCAGGTTGACCCTCAGAGCGTGCAAGGTGAAGATAGATTACTAACAGAGCAGTTCATAGAGGGACTCCAGTCTAACAACCAAAGGACACAGCTGCGCATAATGGCCCTACAAAATCCTGAATTGGACTCAGAGTGCTGCGTGAACCGAACCCTAGCAGCACAGAGCCCTCTAAGCATCCTGCAATTACATACCAGCAGGAGACAGCATCCTTTCCGAAGACCTCTATTGAGACTGACAAGCAGGGTCGGACTGGGGTGTCTAGGGCCCACCAAGGGAATTAATTTTAGGGGCCCACCTACAGTAATGTACAACTCAACATTTAGGCTTTGAGACCGCGGAATTACACCATGGGTTCTTTTGCCGTATATCCCACGCCAAATCTGCATCATTTCAGCATCCTAATTCTACTAAAAGCTGCACCGTTGTTCATATGCTGCAGATCTTTCCGCACTACGATTCATTTAATCCTTTAGGGCCGCAGGCCTGTTTTCACCTTAATGCCCAGGTCATTTTTTGCAAATCTGACCTGTGTTACTTTGAAGTTAAAAAGTGACCCCATTTTGGAATCTACACCCCCAAGGATTGACGTAGGGGGTATAGTGTTCACTTTGTCCCAACAAGAGTTCCATGGTAGATGCTACACAGCCCAGCCAATCGAAGCGTTCGTATCTGCAGGAGGGGCTAAAATTCGCCCGGACCAGCCAGGCAGCGTTGCTGCCTGCCGGTCTTAGCGGCGAAAGCCTCCTGGTACCCGGGTGATTAGCTGCCCCAATAGGCAGCACAGGTCCCCAATAGGCAGCATTGGTCCCTATAGGCAGCACAGGTTCCCAATAGGCAGCACAGGTCCCCAATAGGTAGCACACGTCCCCAATAGGCAGCATTGGTCCCTATAGGCAGCACAGGTTCCCAATAGGCAGCACAACTCCCCAATAGGCAGCACAGGTCCCCAAAAGGCAGCACAGGTCCCCAATAGGCAGCACAGATCCCCAATAGGCAGCACAGGTCCTCAATAGGCAGCACAGGTCCCCAATAGGCAGCATTGGTCCCCAATAGGCAGCATTGGTCCCCAATAGGCAGCATTGGTCCCAAATAGGGAGCAAAGGTCCCCAATAGGCAGCACAGGTCCCCAATAGGCAGCATTGTTCCCAATAGGCAGCATTGGTCCCCAATAGGCAGCATTGGTCCCAAATAGGGAGCACAGGTCCCCAATAGGCAGCACAGGTCCCAATAGGCAGCACAGGTCCCCAATAGGTAGCATTGTACCCAATAGGCAGCACAGGTCCCCAATAGGCAGCACAGGTCCCAATAGGCAGCACAGGTCCCCAATAGGTAGCATTGTACCCAATAGGCAGCACAGGTCCCCAATAGGCAGCACAGGTCCCAATAGGCAGCACAGGTCCCCAATAGGCAGCATTGTTCCCTATAGGCAGCATTGGTCCCTAATAGGCAGCACAGGTCCCCAATAGACAGCACAGGTCCCTATAGGCAGCACAGGTCCCCAATAGGCAGGCACAGGTCCCCAATAGGCAGGCACAGGTCCCTAATAGGCAGCATTGTTCCCTAATAGGCAGCACAGGTCCCAATAGGCAGCACAAGTCCCCAATAGGCAGCATTGTTCCCTATAGGCAGCATTGGTCCCCAATAGGCAGCACAGATCCCCAATAGACAGCACAGGTCCCTATAGGCAGCACAGGTCCCCAATAGGCAGCACAGGGCCCCAATAGGCAGGCACAGGTCCCTAATAGGCAGCATTGTTCCCTAATAGGCAGGCACAGGTCCCTAGTAGGCAGCACAGGTCCCCAATAGGCAGGCACAGGTCCCTAGTAGGCAGCACAGGTCCCCAATAGGCAGGCACAGGTCCCTAGTAGGCAGCACAGGTCCCCAATACGCAGCACATACAGACAGTAACTCACTGACCCGGCGTTGGCCTGTGTACCAGATACACAGGCGACAGGCTGCGACGCGTCTGACTCTGAAGAAGAAGACTGTCACTGTAATCCCACGGCCGCGGTTGAGGCCTCCTGGATGGCCAGGCCCCGCACCGCCCGTCCTGCTCCTCCGGCTTCCGGGTGTGCGCAAATCACCGGTCCGTCACGCTGCCTGGGCTCAGCTCACATTGACTTGACAAGTCTGGGCAGTGGCGGTGACTCCTCCAGCGAGCTCCAGTTACCCGCCAATTCCGCACTGCGCGCAGGAATCAGTGCGCGGGGCGGGGCCTCCGGGGTGTGCTGTGCTCTGTCCGGTAGTCAGAGACAGAGCAGAGAACGACCCGACGTATCAATGCGCGGTATCCGGCGCGGCGGGCGGGACTAGGAAGCAGAGCAAGAGTCCTCCTCTGCTCCTGCTCCTTGCCGGCTGCACTGCAGGAACATCAAAGTACCGGATCGCGGCTGTGAATCTCCCTGGTTCGGGGAACTGGCTGCTTTTTTAACAACCAGTTCCACCGAACCGGGGAGAACCCGCTGAATCCCACCCCTGGGCAGGGCCGGCTCCAGGTTTTTGAGGGCCCTGGGCGAAAAAGTCTCAGTTGGCCCCCCCTTAACACATACCACGACTCATGCCGTGTGACATCCGTGGTGACGGCCAAAAACGGACTTCTCTCTGTGTGGATCACACGGACACGCATGTGATCCACACGGACACTCGCTCTGTGGCAAAACACGTTCATGTGATGGAGGCTACTGATTAGTAGTGTACGCATGAAAGAAAGAAGAGAGGGGAAATAAAGAACAAAGAAAGAAAGAGAAAGAATGGAAGGAAGAACAGAGAAAGATACAGAGAGAGAAAGAAAGAAAGAAAGAACATAGAAAGAACGAACAGAGAAAGAAAGAAAGAAAATAAAGAACAGAGAAAGAAAGGAAGAACAGAGAGAGAAAGAAAAGAACAGAAAGAAAGAGAAAGAAAGAGGGTAAAGAAAGAAAGAACAGATAAAGAGGGGAAAGAAAGAACAGAGAGAAAGAAGAAAGAAAGAAAAAGAACAAAGAGAAAGAAAGAGTGGACAGAAAGAAAGAAAGAAAGAAAGAAAGAGAAAGAAAGAGGGGAATAAAGAACAGAGAGGGAGAGAAAAAAGCGGAAAGAAAGAATGGAGAGAGAAAAAGAGTTGACAGAAAAAAAGAACAGGGAGAGAGAAAAAGGAGGGGAAAGAAAGAACAGAGAGGTAGAGAGAAAAAGAAAGAGGGGAAAGAACAGAGAGGAAGAGGGGAAAGAAAGAACAGAGAGAGAGAAAGAAAGAGAGGAAAGAGAGAACAGACAGAGAGAAAGAACAGAGACAGAAAGAAAGAGAACAGAGAGCGAAAGAACAGAGAGAGAGAAAAAAAAGATTAGAGAGAAAGAACAGAGAGAGAAAGAAACAGAGAAAGAAAAATTCTATTAAGATACTATAGCAGCCCGGCTCCCATTGTAGTGCCTACCTGAGCCTCCTGGTGCAGGACATATCATGATCCGCTCACATGGCCGACATCCCCGATTCCAGGGCGATCTCGCTGTCCGCTGTCAGAGGAGGACAAGGTGATGGATCTGAAGCATTCCCTGAAGTGCCTCCATGGTTCCGTCACAATCTCCTACTGAAATGACCTAATTTCTGGTCAGCTTCCAGCACGTCACTTCCGGTAGACCGTTACGTGCAAGTTTTAAATTGCTCCTTGGGGCTCCGCTGTGTACTCCTGTGTCCCGCGGGGAAAGTATGCTCCCGGCTGGGGCAGTCTCTCTCTCAAAATCGGGACTGTCTCGCTGGATCCGGAACAGTTGGGACTCGGGAGGTATAAATGCTCCCCACCATACACCTCGTACACACACGGCTCCGCTCCGTACACCTTGTACACACGCAGCTTCACTCTGTACACCCCCGGCTCTGCTCCGCTCCATAAACACACGGCTTCGCTCCGTACACCTCGTACACACACGGCTCTGCTCCATACACCTTGTAGACACACACGGCTTCGCTCCGTACACCTCGTACACACACGGCTCTGCTCCGTACACCTCGTACACACACGGCTCTGCTCCGTACACCTCGTACACACACGGCTCTGCTCCGTACAACTTGTAAACCCCTCCTGACCCCACCCAAGAACACACACGGCTCTGCTACATCCACCTTGTTAAACCCCTCCCTGACCCCACACAAGTACACACATGGCTCTGCTACATCCACCTTGTAAACCCCTCCTGACCCCACACAAGTACACACACGGCACTGCTACATCCACCTTGTAAACCCCTCCTGACCCCACACAAGAACACACACGGCACTGCTACATCCACCTTGTAAACCCCTCCTGACCCCACACAAGTACACACACGGCTCTGCTACATCCACCTTGTAAACCCCTCCTGACCCCACACAAGTACACACACGGCTCTGCTACATCCACCTTGTAAACCCCCCCTGACCCCACACAAGTACACACACGGCTCTGCTACATCCACCTTGTAAACACCTCCTGACCCCACACAAGTACACACACGGCACTGCTACATCCACCTTGTAAACACCTCCTGACCCCACACAAGTACACACACGGCTCTGCTACATCCACCTTGTAAACCCCTCCTGACCCCACACAAGTACACACACGGCTCTGCTACATCCACCTTGTAAACCCCTCCTGACCCCACACAAGTACACACACGGCTCTGCTACATCCACCTTGTAAACCCCTCCTGACCCCACACAAGTACACACGGCTCTGCTACATCCACTTTGTAAACACCTCCTGACCCCACACAAGAACACACACGGCACTGCTACATCCACCTTGTAAACCCCTCCTGACCCCACACAAGTACACACACGGCTCTGTTACATCCACCTTGTAAACCCCTCCTGACCCCACAAAAGCACACACACGGCTCTGCTACATCCACCTTGTAATCCCCTCCTGACCCCACACAAGTACACACACAGCTCTGCTACATCCACCTTGTTAAACCCCTCCTGACCCCACACAAGTACACACACGGCTCTGCTACATCCACCTTGTTAAACCCCTCCTGACCCCACAGAAGTACACACACGGCTCTGCTACATCCACCTTGTAAACCCCTCCTGACCCCACACAAGTACACACACGGCTCTGCTACATCCACCTTGTAAACCCCTCCTGACCCCACACAAGTACACACACGGCTCTGCTACATCCACCTTGTAAAACCCCTCCCTGACCCCACAGAAGTACACACATGGCTCTGCTACATCCACCTTGTAAAACCCCTCCTGACCCCACACAAGTACACACACGGCTCTGCTACATCCACCTTGTTAAACCCCTCCTGACCCCACAGAAGTACACACACGGCTCTGCTACATCCACCTTGTAAAACCCCTCCTGACCCCACACAAGTACACACACGGCTCTGCTACATCCACCTTGTAAACCCCTCCTGACCCCACACAAGTACACACACGGCTCTGCTACATCCACCTTGTAAAACCCCTCCCTGACCCCACACAAGTACACACACGGCTCTGCTACATCCACCTTGTAAAACCCCTCCCTGACCCCACACAAGTACACACACGGCACTGCTACATCCACCTTGTTAAACCCCTCCTGACCCCACACAAGAACACACACGGCTCTGCTACATCCACCTTGTTAAACCCCTCCTGACCCCACAGAAAGTACACACACGGCTCTGCTACATCCACCTTGTAAAACCCCTCCCTGACCCCACACAAGTACACACACGGCTCTGCTACATCCACCTTGTAAACCCCTCCTGACCCCACACAAGTACACACACGGCTCTGTTACATCCACCTTGTTAAACCCCTCCCTGACCCCACACAAGTACACACACGGCTCTGCTACATCCACCTTGTAAACCCCTCCTGACCCCACACAAGTACACACACAGCTCTGTTACATCCACCTTGTTAAACCCCTCCTGACCCCACAGAAGTACACACACGGCTCTGCTACATCCACCTTGTAAAACCCCTCCTGACCCCACACAAGTACACACACGGCTCTGCTACATCCACCTTGTAAACCCCTCCTGACCCCACACAAGTACACACACGGCTCTGCTACATCCACCTTGTAAAACCCCTCCCTGACCCCACACAAGTACACACACGGCTCTGCTACATCCACCTTGTAAAACCCCTCCCTGACCCCACACAAGTACACACACGGCACTGCTACATCCACCTTGTTAAACCCCTCCTGACCCCACACAAGAACACACACGGCTCTGCTACATCCACCTTGTTAAACCCCTCCTGACCCCACAGAAAGTACACACACGGCTCTGCTACATCCACCTTGTAAAACCCCTCCCTGACCCCACACAAGTACACACACGGCTCTGCTACATCCACCTTGTAAACCCCTCCTGACCCCACACAAGAACACACACGGCTCTGCTACATCCACCTTGTAAACCCCTCCTGACCCCACACAAGAACACACACGGCTCTGCTACATCCACCTTGTTAAACCCCTCCTGACCCCACAGAAAGTACACACACGGCTCTGCTACATCCACCTTGTAAAACCCCTCCCTGACCCCACACAAGTACACACACGGCTCTGCTACATCCACCTTGTAAACCCCTCCTGACCCCACACAAGTACACACACGGCTCTGTTACATCCACCTTGTTAAACCCCTCCCTGACCCCACACAAGTACACACACGGCTCTGCTACATCCACCTTGTAAACCCCTCCTGACCCCACACAAGTACACACACAGCTCTGCTACATCCACCTTGTTAAACCCCTCCCTGACCCCAGTGTCCCACACATAAACGTTACCTCATCCATCCAGACCAGCACCATAATGAAAAGCGACCAGCACAGCAGAGTCCTGCAGCCGCCCTGGTCATGTGACCCGACTCCTTCCCTCCTGTGACCTCATCACAGGTCCTGTGCTGCACGCACACAAGATTACAGCCGAAGGAAGCGATGATCATTGCTTGCTGTAAGGGGCTGCGTCACTGCGTGGGTCCCTCGCGGAGGGCGCAGGATGGGGTCAGTACATGGGGGGCGTGGCGGCGGCCGGCGGGTATCCCAGACAGCGTGAGTGGGCCCTCCCATCTCGCCAGGGCCCCGGCACTTGCCCGGGTGCTGACGCCGGCCCTGCCCTGGCCTGGGTACGAGCGACCAGTGAGTGACAGTGACATTCGGGGGCGGGGCCCACCGAGGGATCCAACGGTACCTCGGTGGGCCAGTCCGAGCCTGCTGACAAGCCGTCCCAAGATGATGACTCTGCTGCAGACTTACGTCTCCAAGTCAAGGAACTAACTAAAAGTGTGGCTACACTCTCAAAAACTGTGCAGTCCCTGCAAGTGATTCCAAAGAAGAAGATCCAGCTGGCCTCCAGTCCAGAAGACGTCCCGTGGCGACAGCAGAAGAGGATCCCACCGACCAGAGGGAGAGACAGCGATCGCTACGACGAGGACGGACAGCCCATCTGTCGCCACTGCAACAAGGCAGGACACCTAGCAACATCCTGTCATTTAAACAAGCAACCCCTGGGGCAAAGGGCCAACCCTCAGGAGTAAGACGAACAGGCCCACCAAACTGGCGAGGCAAGTACGTAGGAGGACAACCAGTCCAGCCTGTTGTGATTGACGGTTTTCCGATGAACGCTTTACTGGACACCGGCTCCCAGGTGACAACGATGCCATTTGTTCTTTTTAAGCAGTACTGCGCAGATTCAGACATTACTCACCACCCAGATAAAGACCTTACCATCATTGCCAGCAATGGTCAGTCCTTGTCTCAGATGGGGTATAAAGAGGTGACCATTAAGATTGGCCGAGTACAATTGCAATCGCAAGGCTTGATTATAGTCAGGGCCGGACTGGGACTAAAATTCAGCCCTGGCAGAAGTTACACAGGCCACTAGTCACATGGTGACTATATAATATCTTTGTACACTTGTAGGTTACAAGAAGTGAGAGGAGATTAACACGACTATATAACATGTAGTCAGAGCTGTGCCCAGGATTTCAGCTCCGGCCTATTTATTGCTTTTAGGTACAGTACTCCTCCCAAAGCTCTGTCCCCTTTTCTACACACGGTGACAGAATTCCTGGCAGAACTGCTATCCATTGGGCAACCAGGCCCCCTGGTCTTAGCCGCCCCTATCATACCTCCCTACTTTTGAAGAAGAGAAAGAGGGACAAAGACAGCGGCGTGCACAGCTGCAAATTTAAGGCCACACCCCGGCCACATCCATTTTGCACCTAGTCACACCCATGTCCACGCCTAATCGCACCCATTTAGCACTGCTGATAACACTGACTGGTACTGAGGGCACAGTGGCTGGCACTAAGGAAGAGAGAAAACAGAGAGAGAAAGAAGAAAGTACAGAGAGAGAAAGAAAGAGGGGAAAGAAAGAACAGAGAAAGACAGAAAAAATACAGAGAGAGAAAGAAAGAAGTAAAGAAGAGAAAGAAAGAACAGAGAGAAAGAAAGAGCGGAAAGAAAAAGAAAGAAAGAGGGGAAAGAAAGAACAGAGAGAGAGAGAAAGAACAGAGAGAGAAAGAAAAAAGAAAGATTAGAGAGAGAAAGAAAGAACAGAGAGAGAGAAAGAAAATGAGGGAAAGACAGAACAGAGAATGAGAAAGAAAGAACAGAGAAAGAAATAAAGAAAGATTCTATAAAGATACTATAGCAGCCCGGCTCCCATTGTAATGCCCACCTGAGCCTCCCGGTGCAGGACATATCATGATCCACTCACATGGCCGGCATCCCCGATTCCAAGGCGATCCTGCTGTCTGCGCTGTCGGAGGAGGACATGGTGATGGATCTGAAGCATTCCTGGTTCCGTCACAATCTCCTCATGAAATTACCTCATTTCCAGTCAGCTTCCAGCTCATCACTTCAGGTGGAACGTCATGTGTGTGTTTTAAAATACTCCTCGGGGCTCTGCAGTGTACTCCTGTGTCTGTGGGAAAAGTCCGCTTTGTATGCTTCGTACACACTTGGCTCCGCTCCGTACATCCCATACACATATGGCTCCACTCCGTACACACACGGCTCCGCTCTGTACACAAAGTGCACACACGGCTCCGCTCCGTACACCTCGTACACGTGCGGCTCCGCTCCGTACACCTCGTACACGTGCGACTCCGCTCCGTATACCCCATACACACGCGGCTCCACTCCGTACACCTCATACACACACGGCTCCGCTCTGTACACCTCGTACTCACGCGGCTCCGCTCCGTACACCTCGTACACACACGGCTCCGCTCCATACACCTTGTACACACACGGCTTCTCTCAATACACCTCGCACACACACGACTCCTCTCCATACACCTCGTACTCACGCGGCTCCGCTCCATACACCTCGTAGATGTGCGGCTCCGCTCCGTACACGTAGCACACGCGCGGTTCCGCTCCGTATACCCCATACAAACGCGGCTCCACTCCATACACCAAGTACACACAAAGCTCCGCTCCGTACACCAAGTACATACACGGCTCCGCTCCGTACACCTCGTACATGCGCGGCTCTGTTCCGTACACCTCATACACACACGGCTCCGCTCTGTACACCTCGTACATGCGCGGCTCCGCTCCGTACACCTCGTACACACACGGCTCCGCTCCGTACACCTCGTACACACACAGCTTCTCTCCATACACCTCGCACACACACACGGCTCCTCTCCATATACCTCGTACTCACGCGGCTCCGCTCCGTACACCTCGTACACGCACTGCTCCGCTCCGCACACCTCGTACACATGCGGCTCCGCTCACCTCGTACACGCGCGACTCCGCTCTGTACACCTCATACACGCACTGCTCCGCTCCGTACACCTCGTACACGCACGGCTCCGCTCCGTACACCTCGTGCACCCGCAGCTCCGCTCCGTACACCTCGTGCAGCCGCGGCTCCGCTCCGTACACGTGCACCCGCAGCTCCGCTCCGTACACCTCGTACACACACGGCTCCGCTCCATACACCTCGTACACACACGGCTCCGCTCCGTACACCTCGTACACACGCGGCTCTGCTCCGTACACCTCGTACACACGCGGCTCCTCTCCGTACATCTCGTGCACACACGGCTCCGTTCCGTACACCTCGTACACACACGGCTCCGCTCCGTACACCTCGTACACACACGGCTGCGCTCCATACACCTCATCACTCGCAGCTCCGCTCCGTACACCTCACACACACGGCTCCGCTCCGTACACCTCGTACACACGGCTCCGCTCCGTACACCACGTACACACGGCTCCGCTCCGTACACCTCGTGCACACGCGGCTCCGCTCCGTACACACACGGCTCCGCTCCATACACCTCGCACACACACGGTTCCGCTCCATACACCTCGTACACACGCGGCTCCGCTCCGTACACCTCGTACACACGCGGCTCCGCTCCGTACACCTCGTACACACGCGGCTCCTCTCCGTACACCTCGTACACACACGGCTCCTCTCCATACACCTTGTCACGCGGCTCTGTTCCGTACACCTCGTACACACACGGCTCCTCTCTGTACACCTCGTACACACACGGCTCCGCTCCATACACCTTCTTTATTCTATTTAAATTGATTATATACCCCTGAGGGGGGCTGATTTTTATCAGTGTCTTTTGACATATCAGTTGGTCATGGGTGATCATGATGCGCAGTTATTATAGTTTTATGTATTTATGATATTTGTCTGGGGTCCTGCATTAGCCTAGGGCATTTTGAATATTCATTTCTGTACTATCTGATTATTGTTTTCCCTCCTGTCTTATTAGGGACTGGTAGGGGAGTGAGGGACATTCCTCGTTGAGTGGGGGCGCCAAAATTCGTACTTTTAGGGTGCCAACCTCCACGGCCAGGAAAGTATCAGAAAGCCTTATGTAGGGCTGTGTAGCATCCCAGAATAGGTCTTTTCTTATTTATGGCATGTAAAGGGGTCTACCCAAGCTGGGGTACCTCTTTCAGTACCACCCCGTGTATTCGGAGGTCCGCTCTGCGTTGGCTGGAGTGTGAATGAATGACGCTGGCTGGAATTCCTTGGTTACATGGGCGCATATAAAAGATCACTGCTTCTCCATGTATTTCCAGTCTGACAACACTTTACTCACAGGACACAGAATATATCACACAGATACAGAGGGCAGGCCAATAGAAAAGTGGCAGGCCAGACATGCATTACAAAAGCCGCAGGTGGCCGGAGCCTGCCGATGTTTACTGTGGGAATTACAAAGGTGGGGGGAGGGCGGACAAAAGGAGAATATTGTGTCCCCTCTGCCCAGGGGCGCAGCCTGTGGGCTGATGCATTAGGGACATGCATCTCACATAGAACCTATTATACATCCATATAACGGCACAACATATTCTGGGTGCTGAGTAGTTATGTAACACATAACACGGCTCCCCTTTTCAGCAATGCAATCGGCATATACAGTCTGATCCTCAACGGATCGGTTTGGGGATGACCGAAGTTTATGGGGTTGGTACAAGTTCCGTTTGTTGACTTAGTCCATCGGCGTTACCATTTTGTTTGCCGGGTCTGTGGTGGATGGTGAAGTTCAGAGGTTGTAGGGCTAAACTCCACCGTAGCAATCTGGCGTTGTCTCCGGAGACCCGATTAAGCCAGACTAGGGGATTATGGTCCGTTAGGAGGGAAAACTGTCGTCCATACAAATATGGTTGCAACTTCTTGAGTGCCCATACTACCGCCAGGCACTCCTTCTCGATGGCCGCATAGCTTACTTCACGGGGCAGTAGTTTACAACTCACGTAAGCTACCGGGTGTTCTTGGCCGTCCGGCCCAACTTGGCTCAGTACTGCCCCCAATCCAAACATAGAAGCGTCTGTGTGAACAAGGAAACGTTTAGTTGGATCGGGTGCGGCCAATACAGGGGTATTGGTGAGGGCGTCCTTTAGTTGGCGGAAGGCTTCCTCACACTCTGAGGTCCAGGTTACCTGGCGGGGTTGGTTCTTACGGGTCAAATCAGTGAGGGGCTTGGCTTGCTGCTGTAATTGGGAACGAATTTCCTGTAATACCCCGCTGTCCCTAGAAATGCCATGACCTAGGTTTCTGGTCGCTGTTTCCCACTTCCCACCCAATGCCCTAAATACTGAACCTCTGCTTTGCCCATGTGACACTTGTTTGGGTTCAGGGTGATTCCAGCCTGGTGGAGCCTGTTCAATACTGTCTCTAGGTGATTTAGATGCTCTTCCCATGTGGCACTGTAGATGGCGATGTCGTCCAGGTAGGCACAAGCACAGTCCTGGAGACCATCCAGAAGCCGGTCAGCCAGTCTTTGGAAGGTCGCCGGGGCAGTGACTGCCTTAATTTACAGGCCCATTCAGCGTGGGTATCGGTTACGCATTTTATAAGTTCGCGGAACTTTTGGCGGTATGCCTCTGGTGTCAGCGCATACCGGACCAAGATCACTCCTTTGATCCGTTCATAGTCCATACAGTCCTCATCAGGTACCGTGCGATAGGCGTCCGCTGCCCGGCCTGTCAGCTTGCTGGCCAGAATCTGAACCCGTTCCTCCGACTTCACTTGATGAAGGGCACACTGCCGCTCAAAGTCCTGCAGAAAGCCATCAATGTCTTCCTCTGCCTCCCCCAACTGTCGGAAGGCATTATACTGGATCTTTTTGTGGCTTACTGTTGAAGGTACCAGGTCGAAGGCCAGAGCTCCCCCTGCTCGCTGACTCTCCTCTCCGCTCTGCCATCTCTATCTTGGCCAGCTCCACTTTGGTCCGCTCTGCCATCTCCATCTTGGCTAGCTCTATCCTGGTCCGCTCGGCCATCTTTTCCTTCAGATCAGTACGCACATCAGCCATCACCTCTCGTATGATCTCTACCGCAGGGTTTGGGCCATAGAACTCCAGTCTGTTCTTTACCTCCCTCTGGAATTCGGTCTCCTCAACGTTCACATTGGGGGGCGCTGCGCTGTCGTGTTCCATGATGGCTGCTATCAAATCCGCTTTGTTTTGTTGCTGGCGATCAACCCTCGGGCTTCCACCAGATTTTTTAATGTAGTCCTCTTTAACTTCTGGTGGTTGATTTCCATTCATTCCTTTCCTCCTGTAGAAGGGGTATCAAATCCCGCTGTCTGCCACCAGTGTATCGGGGTCTACCAAGCTTGGTACCTCTTTCAGTACCAACCCGTGTTTTCGGAGGTCCGCTCTGCGTTGGCTGGAGTCTGAATGAAGGACGCTGGCTGGAATTCCTTGGTTACATGGGCGCATATAAAAGATCACTGCTTCTCCATGTATTTCCAGTCTGACAACACTTTACTCACAGGACACAGAATATATCACACAGATACAGAGGGCCGGCCAATAGAAAAGCGGCAGGCCACACACACATTACAAAAGCCGAAGGTGGCCGGAGCCTGCCGATGTTTACTGTGAGAATTACAAAGGTGGGGGGAGGGCGGACAAAAGGAGAATATCGTGTCCCCTCTGCTCAGGAGCGCAGCCTGTGAACTGATGCATTAGGGACATGCATCTCACATGGAACCTATTAGACATACATATAACTACACAACATATTCTGGGTGCTGAGTGGTTCTGTAGCACGTAACATGGCATTTGCCAAGGATTCACTGGGATAGGTGTTTTTTAATGCATCTTTGAATAAATTTGTTTTTTTGGGGATTTACATGTTCGCAATACTTTCTGATTCCCATGAGATATATGTTTTATGTGTTCACAAGTCAAGATTACCAAGCCCTGGTAGAACCCATGTATTCTGATAGTAGGCCCACTATCCTGACAGCCAGAGGGTTAGTTGAGTTGGGACGCCCTCACACCCAGGGCTGTGGGGTACTCGGTACCGGTCCCTTTGAACCTCGATGGGAGATGTCACGGTGGCTGGGACCCGGCCCGTGGCCCTGGGCGCCCATTGTAAATGTTCAGTGTGAATGAATAAGTCGTGACACCACCTGCGGTGTTTGGCAATGAAGATGTTAATCCGACGCTGCAGACTGATCCTCTGGGACAGATGGTGTGGTGCAGCAATGATGTTATAGCCTTCCACAGGCAGGGCTGTAGTCCAAGGGCAGAGTAGGTGAAGTGACAGATGGTGTAGTGTCGGGCGCAGGGAATGCAGCAGTGCTGGTCAGGTGGATGCAGGAATAATTGGAGGACACCAGGGCTTGTAGTTCCAAAGCTTTATTCACAGTCTGTTGTGGCACAAGAGCCCGCATCCGCGCCGTGTCCTCCGAGTCAGGAGCTCAGCCAACTTCCAGGCAAGATGAAGTACTCCTTTCCAACACTCCGCCAACATATGTGCCTTTTCTGAACGTCTCCCTTTGCGCTTAAAGTGAAGTACTCTCAGTACTGAGTTACACTGGAGTTCCTCCTGTCCGATGTTCCTATGAACTTTACTTGTATGGCAGACAGCTGTAGCCTGCTTCGGGGACTCCTTGCTACTAAGTCCTGGCTCACTATCCAGTTGCTGTTATGCCCCCAAGTCTTGGGTGGGAATAAAGTGGTCACTACTTCTATTCCTCCAGTGTCTGCTGCAGGACCATTAGTATCCATACAACCTCGGGGACCGGACCCCGGCCTTGCGCTGTGAACTTGCGAAGGGTTCTGCTCCAACCCTAATCCTTAGTCCTCCTCTCCTTACGTTCCGTGCTAATCCTTCTTTCTAATGGAGAGAGTTTAGGTTTTCCTTCAATGTCTCTTTCCTGTGCCAGCGGACCCAGGTCACTGAGGTCGGCTGCAGCACTTCCTTCATCCATCCCACTCGGGATCTTCCTTCACAGACTCTCCTCATCAGAGTCCTTTGACTAACTGTCTGTCTCCTATCCTCTTTTCGCTCTTTTGATGCAAACTAAACACCACCTGCCTCCCAGCACTCTTTGTGTTCCAAGCAGGGAGCCACCAAAGGGTGCTCTGCTACACTACTATGTTGTGTGGGATGCAGGTGTTGGAGTGTGGTCAGGTGTCTCCACCTTACCTGGATGGTGGGGTACCACACCTCAGGAGGAGGTGCAGTACCTCTGTGGCGACTGAACCCTCAGGGGCGCCACAGATGTCCGCAAGGGGAGAGTACCAATACGCATCTTAAATTGTGGGGAGAGAGAGGTCCAGTTACCCCAGTATGCCACCCTTGCTAAATTGTTCACCGTCAGTAACAATGCAATCGAGACACTAGAACCCTTGCTTCCGTCTGACAAGGTGGAAGAGAATGGCTCTGAAGGGCAGCAGGAGGATTGGTGTCAGCAGCTACACGTAGGCACTGACTCCACCCCTTCACACCAAAAGCATGGGGCTTACCGGGTGGCTCGAGAATTTGAACGAGTCTTCAGCAAGCATCCTCTAGATTTTGGGCAGGCAAAAGGGGTTCGACATCATATCCCCACCGGAGATCATCCACCCATTAAAGAGAGACACCGGCCTGTACCCCCCAGCACACTATCAATGTGCCAAGAGTATGTTACGAGAGATGAAGGAGGCTGGGATAATCAGAGATAGTTGTAGCCCCTGGGCAGCTCCATTAGTCCTCGTTAAGAAGAAAGATGGTACTATGAGAATGTGTGTAGACTACAGGCGGATTAACAGCATTACACATAAAGACGCCTACCCATTGCCTAGAACTGAGGAATCATTAGCTGCACTTAGAACTGCTAATTATTTCTCTACCTTAGATCTCACTAGTGGGTATTGGCAGGTTCCTTTGGCAGAGGCAGACAAGGAGAAAACAGCGTTTACAACACCAATGGGCCTCTGCGAGTTTAACTACATGCCGTTCTGGCTCAGCAATGCACCAGGAACATTTCAGCGGTTAATGGAATGCTGCCTTGGAAATAAAAACTTTGAAACCGTTCTGCTGTACCTGGATGACATCATCGTCTTCTCCAAAACCTATGAAGACCATTTGAAGCACCTAGCCGAGGTGTTCGAAGCCCTGTCAAACTTTGGCCTGAAAATAAAACCGTCCAAATGTCACCTTTTGAAACCCAAGGTGCAGTACCTAGGCCATGTGGTGAGCGCGGAAGGTATGGCACCCGATCCTGACAAAGTCACCGTTATCTGGGACTGGAAAAGACCCAGCACTATCCATGAAGTGAGGCAATTTCTTGGGTTAGTAGGCTATAGAATTGAGCGACTTTTGGTTTTTTAGGGTCGAGTTTCGTTTCATGAAACCCGACTTTTTCAAAAGTCAGGTCGAGCAAAATCGGCCGACTATATGGAAAAGTCGGGGGTCCGACCAAAACACGAAACCCAATGTAAGTCAATGGGGAATTAAAGTCGGCAGTGAGAGGAGGACAGGAAACACACCAACAGTGCCCATTTCAATGCCAAAAGCATAAATTCTTGTTACTGAAGCTTGTCAACCTTAATTTACTTCATAATAATAGTTACGCACTGAAAAATGGGGGTTATTTGGCTACAGTTGTGGGGGGGTAGGGCTCGCTCCAGGTTTTCGTGGGCCCAGGGCCAAAGAGCGCCCCTTTAACACATACCACAACTCATGATGCTCCGATACGGCAGAGAAATAGCAGTATAGTACAATGAAAAATACTTCACTTCTTACATCTCATGACTGATATCCATTTTAAATTCTCCAATACCTCCAAAAACGGACAGTATATAACTCCATACAGTATTATGGCCAGCGCTTAGTGCGCTATACAGAGTAATATTTCTCCATATGGAATCAATGATCCCATATAATGTTTCAAACAGTATATAATGAGCTCCACAAAATGCTACAGTATGTGTTGGTCCCAATGGATGAAGCTCCACTGTCTTATGGGCCCAAATAATGCTCCATATATAATGGGCCCCATTTCTACTGCTCTAGTGTATAATGGGCCCTGTAAATGCTGCTCCAGTGTCTGATGTCCACCTTTGGAATGCTCCAGTGTATGGTGGGCCCCATATATCATTCACCAGAGTATAGTGCTCCCCAAAAATTGCTGTCCCAACATTGAAAACAATTACATAAGTCTCCTTGCTAGGGAATCCCTGCACTACTCTGAACTCCTTGTCGTCCCCATCTTCCATCTCACTGCACTTGGCTGTTTAGGCCCTCTCACCAGCAGAGACACTTTTGCGTACTAAGCGGTGCCCTGTACCAGTGCCATCGCCCATGAGTATGCCCCCCCACCTGCTCAAGGAACCTGCACTTTCATCTGCACCTTCCTCTTTGTCACCGTGTAAGGTGGTATAGTATGTGGGAAGGGGAACCTGAGTTTCCTCTGGGTCAGATTCTGGCAGTGTAGAGTGCGAGGGGAATGTAGTGGTCTGGGTCAATGTACCAGCAGCATCATCCAGCAGTGGCTGGGCCTCAGTGCACTTGTGGCGTCCCCAAGAGTACGGTCGCCACTGTGGCATTACCTTCCTCCTAGGGAGTGTGTTGTCAAGCTTGGGAGCAACGAAGGATCTCTCTAGCAGTGAAACCAACACACAACACATTTCACACTCCAGGCTAGCAGGGAGACCTCTGAACCTGACTGCTGAGGAGCTGCTCTCTGTGGTCGGGAGGAGGTAAGTTAGGGCACTCTGTGCAGGGAAGGGGAAGTGTGTGGATGTGAGAAGGGGAGCTGGAGGATGAGCAGAGTTAAGGCTCACTCCTAGCTGGAGAGCATGGTCCCGATTCCGGTCTCTGAGTTTGTAGGGACACTGACGTTCCTGCAGCAGAAACCGGGGGAAGTAGCAGCTATAAATGCTCTGTACCCAACTAAGGCTTGGAGGCCCCAGCATCGACGTGTGGGAGCCAGAAGGAAAAGGCTACAGCTGTCTGCTATACAAGTAAAGTCTGAGGAACATCTGTTAGACAGGAGGCGCTTCAGTGAACCACGGTCCTGTGAGTGCTTCCCCCACAAGCGCTAGAAAGGAGGCATTCAGGAAGGTACATGTTGGCGGAGTGTTGGAAGGGAGCTTTCCATTTTGGTCCCGGACGTTGGCTGAGGTCCTGACCCGGAGGACACAGCACGGAGGCAGGCATCTGTGTAACCTGACTGTGAGTAAAGCTTTGGAACTGCACGCTCTGGTGTCCTACAGTTATTCCAGCACCGCTACATCTGGGTACCTGCACCTACACCGCCTGTGCCTTTCCCCCATCACTACATCTACACTTCCCTGGGACTCCAGCTCCACCTGTGGGGAGCTTCACCATCTTTGCTGCACAACACCATCAGTCCCAGAGGATCTGCATGCAGCGTCGGCCTAACATCTATGTTGCCGAACACCACAGGTGGCGTCAAACTATCTATATAAACTCTTTACCATTATACCACGCCATTTACATGGGCACCCAGGGCCACCGTCCGGGTCACCGCTGCTGTGATACATCCCACTGACACCGACCCGGTACCGAGTACCCCACAGCCCTGGGAGGGCGACCCATATGCCGACTGCTGATCGGGCGGCGTTATTCCCACGAACCTCCAAACAGCGTCCATGAAGACAAAGTTTTTAGTTTCCGGGGGCAGTATGATTGCAAAGCTGAACCTTAAAGGAATGTCCAAAAGGGCACTACCAGGAGTGGAGCCTGTGGCTTAATTGGACTCCACCCGGGAAGCCACAACCATGCCACCTAAAGAAAAGATGCACACTTTGAAAGCTTTGTCGATTCTGTGTGTGGTGTGGTATGTGTGTTTGTAGTTGTGCTAGCGATTTCTCAGCTTTATTCCGTTAACAACCGAGACTCCGGCATGCCCCCGCAGTACGCGTCAAGCTTACTAGAGGGATAAGCGAGGCTGTGGCACGTGAGATAGAGCCATAACAGGTCTAGCATTCCCGTACATGTCCAGGGCTGCATGCACGCTACACTGAAAGGACCAGCTTTTGTCGCTTACAGGTGCAGATAACCTGCTGAACTCCGTTAGTGATGGGGATCTGGGATTCAGATTATTCCCCGCGAACGATGATTTCCCAGTAAGTTCAGGTCAACCGCAATTCCGGAGTTAGGCCTAACCGTCATTCCTGAAAAAATTACGTGTCCAAACCACAGGTGCTGTAGCTTGCTTAACAGCTCGGCAGCCGTTCTCAGGCCCAGTATGGATTCAACAACATTGTAGAAAGTTGATAAAGGGTACAGCTTCACCGGATAACACGTATATATGTAGCCTAGTTTACACATTAAAAATATATGTCTATAGATCAGGAGGCAGACTCAGATGTTCTCAGGCCCAGTTTGGATTTGACCAGATTGTACAAAGTTGAGAAAGGGTACATTATCACTGGATAGCAGGTATATAGCATAGTTTAAACATGTAAAATCTCCGTGTTCTCAGTATGGATTACACAGCAATCTAAAATTGGAAAAAAGGAAATGCATTTGAGGCATACACAACTCTTGTAAGGAGAGCTTTAAACTAGAACAACATGGGAAGGGAAGCAAAAGACCAGAAAAAGCCATACACCTGACAAATGCTATTGAGAACTCTGCTATTAGAAGTGGAAAGGAAGAACAAAGACGAAAGAATCTAATTAATAAAAATATTGGAGAAAGAGAAACCAATCACAAACTAAAATGTTTCTATACTAATGCACAAAGCATGGGCAACAAACAAGGAGAATTGGAACTACTAACACAGGAAAAGAAATATGATGTCATTGGAATCACTGAAACTTGGTGGGACAATACACATGATTGGAATACAAGACTAGAAGGATACAACTTATTTGCAAGAAACAGACTTGATAAACGAGGAGGGGGTGTTGCATTGTATGTTAGAAACGCGTATATCTGCACAGAGATTGAAGCTTCAGAGACTGGGAGTTCTGTGGAAACTGTTTGGGTAAGAATACAAGGACAGAACAATGGAAAGGACACCATTGTAGGCATTTACTACAGGCCGCCTGTGCAAGCTGAAGATATGGATGAACTCTTTATGCATCAAATGGCCAAGTTCTCCAAAAAATATGACATAGTTGTCATGGGAGATTTCAACTATCCAGACATTTGTTGGAATCTCTCTCAGGCAAAACTAACAGGTCAAGGAAATTCTTATCCTCTCTAGCTGACAACTTTATCTTCCAAAAGGTAGGGGAGAAAACAAGGGGAACTGCTACCTTGGATCTAATCCTTATAAACAGGGAGGAAATGGTTGAGGAGGTAAAAGTGGCTGGAACCCTAGGAGGTAGCGACCATGCTATTTTAGAATTTTGGATAACTAGAGGCGGAAGACCTGTGAAGACTCAGACCTCAAGGTTAGATTTCAGAAAGGCAGATTTTAAGGGATTCAGAAAGATAATTGGAGGGATCCAATGGCTGGATATCCTTAAAGACAAAAATGTCCAGGAAGGATGGGAAATCTTGAAAAATGAAATTCTCAAAGCACAGTTGTTAACAATTCCGAAAAGAGGGAAGAATAGGAAGCATTTAAGGAAACCAGGATGGGTGAACACAGAACTTAAGCACATGCTAAAAAGGAAGAAAAAAATGTTTATAAAATGGAAAGAGGGAGGCATATCTAAAGAAGAATATAATGCTGTCTGCAGAACCTGCAGGGCACAAATCAGATTAGCTAAAGCTGAAAATGAATTGAGGCTTGCAAGAGATGTCAAAAGCAATAATAAAGGATTTTGGGGATATGTCAAAAGTAAAAGAAAAGTCAAAGATGCTATAGGATTTTTACAGGATGAAAATGATGAAATGGTAAGACAGGATGTTGAGAAGGCTGAACTTTTAAATTCCTATTTTGCATCTGTTTTCTCTCAGAAAGGAAATGTAACACCAACTGTTATTCACTGTCCTATTAAGGGAATAGAAGAATCCACGATATCTATAAACAGAAAGATAGTGAGGAAACACTTAGCTAACCTAAATGAATTCAAGTCTCCAGGTCCAGATGAATTACACCCCAGAGTACTGAAGGAGATAGCAGAAGAAATTTTTGAACCCCTCTCCATAATCTTTGAAAATTCTTGGAGAACAGGAGAAGTGCCAGAAGACTGGAGAAGAGCAAATGTTGTTCCTATCTTCAAAAAGGGGAAGAAGGTGGACCCAGGCAACTATAGGCCGGTGAGTCTGACTTCTATACCAGGAAAGATCTTTGAACAAATTATTAAACAACATGTATGTCAATACCTGGATAAGAATGAAGTGATCAAACAGAGTCAGCATGGGTTTGTAACTAATAAGTCATGTCAGACTAACTTAATTTCCTTCTATGACGGTATCACTGATTGGGTGGATCAAGGAAATGCTGTAGATATAGTATATCTTGACTTCAGCAAAGCATTTGACAAAGTCTCTCATAAAATCCTTATTGGAAAAATGACTAAGTATGGAATGGACAAGGCAACTGTTAGGTGGATTCATAACTGGCTTAGTGATCGGACCCAAAGAGTGGTCGTAAATGGCTGCACATCCAGTTGGAAGAATGTCTCAAGTGGGGTACCACAGGGCTCTGTCCTGGGCCCTGTATTGTTCAACATCTTTATCAACGATTTAGATGAAGGAATTGAGGGTAAACTGATTAAATTTGCTGATGACACAAAGCTAGGAGGGATAGCTAATACTAGAGAAGAGAGAGAGAGGATTCAAAAAGATATAAATAAACTGGAGAAGTGGGCAGCAACTAACAGAATGGTTTTTAACAGGGAGAAATGCAAAGTACTACATCTGGGCAATAAAAATGAAAAAAGCATATATAGAATGGGAGGAATAGGGCTAAGTGACAGCACATGTGAAAAAGACTTGGGTATACTAATAGATCACAGACTGAATATGAGTCAACAGTGTGATGCAGCAGCAAAAAAGGCAAATGCAATTCTAGGATGTATTAACAGAAGCATACAGTCTAGATCACGTGAAGTCATTATTTCCCTCTACTCCTCTTTGGTCAGACCTCATCTGGAATATTGTGTCCAGTTTTGGGCACCACATTTTAAAAAAGACATCAACAAACTGGAGCAAGTTCAGAAAAGAGCGACCAGAATGGTGACCGGTCTGCAAACCCTGTCTTATGAGGAAAGGTTGCAGGATTTGGGAATGTTTAGTTTGCAAAAGAGAAGACTGAGAGGAGACTTAATAGCTGTCTACAAATATCTAAAGGGCTGTCACATTGTAGAAGGATCAACTTTATTCTCATTTGCACAAGGAAAGACTAGAAGCAATGGGATGAAACTGAATGGGAGGAGACACAGATTAGATATTAGAAAAAACTTTTTGACAGTTAGAGTGATCAATGAGTGGAACAGACTGCCACGAGAAGTGGTGAGTTCTCCTTCAATGGAAGCCTTCAAACAGAGGCTGGACAGACATCTGACTGGGATGATTTAGCGAATCCTGCTTTGAGCAGGGGGTTGGACCAGATGGCCCAGGAGGTCCCTTCCAACTCTACGATTCTATGATTCTATTCTATGATTCTAACTATATACTTTTGGTGTTATTTTTAAATCTTCACATATATTTCTGTCTCCGTAATACAGTCCAGCCTCTCTGCAATAGGAAATGAGATGCATACAATTAGTGACATAAAGGCTAGTGACTGCAGAAATCTAGGAATTACTATTCACGGGAAAAACTTCCATCACAATTCTCATAGGCGATGCTGACCCTCAATTAATTTGTGTGTTGAGACAGTGAAAACATTTTTTTGTGAATAAAGTCTTGATGTATCGCACTTCCGTTGATTCCATCACTGTTACTCATCTCAATCAAATTTTTATCACAGGGAGCGATGTAAACATGGTGCTCACTGGCTATCATGATCTGTCACGTAACTTTGGAGTGCAAAAGACAGAAGCCACAGGCCGTAGGCGATTCTATTTGATTGGCATGAGAGGGCACATTTTAAAATGTGCGCCGGAATGTCACACGTTTGTGAGTAGGAAAACTGTGAAAGCTGATGATAAACCACCACTGCATGTCATTGTGAGTCGATGTCCATAAGAAATGGAAGCCATTGATCATCTGGAGCTAGAGCCCGGCCAGCGGCACAGGGCATAGCTACGTCTTAACCATCATCTATCAGTTCAATCAATTTGTAGTGGCACTCCCAGTGAAGGATTTGACAGCCCAGACTACACAGCGGAGGAGCAGGGAGAGGTAAACATTGCAAATGCTGGGGCCCTGCCCAAGCAAGGGGGGCACACTCGTGGGCGTCGGTACTGGCACTGGGCCCCTCATAGTACGGCGGTGTGTCTGACGGCGGGTGTGCACCACCACCGTCAGAGACACTTGATTGCACTATGAGGGACCCTGTGCCAGTGCCCGCGCTCAAGAGTCGGCCTACCCACCTGTCCAGGGCAACGGCACTCGCACGTTTTCGTGTGCTAGGTGGTGACCCCGGCCATGGGGGGGGTCAGCCCAGTTAGGGCGGTTTACAAAGTGGCATATGTTGATGTGGGACATTCAGCTGCTGCAAAAGGCGAAATAGGTCAAGTTCGCGGAATAGGAGGAGGACCAAAGCAAGCCATTTTTCTGGCAACCTATGTGTCATCAAGGGAAGGTGGGACAAAATCCTTGGAAACCCATGCATGGTTCATTTTAATGAAGGTTAGATCATCCACATTTTGGGTTGACAGACGGGTCCTTTTTTCTGTCAGGATTGATCCAGCTGCACTGAAGACTCTTTCCGATAGCACACTTGCAGCTGGGCAAGCGAGCTCCTGTAAGGCATATTGTGCCAATTCAGGCCAGGTGTCCAGTTTAGCGGCCCAATAGTCAAAGGGGAATGACCTGTGTGGGAGAACATCGATATGGGAGGAAAAGTAGTTTGTAACCATAGTTGACAACTGCTGTCTCCTGTCACTTTCCATCGATGCAGTATTACCAGTTGTGTGAGCGGTACTTGGAAAATCAGTCCACTACATTGTCATGAAACCCCTGTCTCCAACGCCACTTCTGCTGTGTGCACCACGAACACCTCTGCCAAGCTGCCCCTGGCCCGTACGGCTTGTGTGAGAACCATCACCGCTGCTGTGTGCTGGGAATGCCTCAACCAACCGGTTTACCAGAGTTGCTTGTTTATTAGCCAATATTAGGTCAAGGTTCTCCTGTGGCATGATGTTTTGTAATTTGCCTTTATAGCGTGGATCCAGGATGCTGGCCAACCAGTAGTCGTCATCGTTCATCATTTTGGCAATGCGGGGGTCCCTTTTTAGGATCTGCAAGGCATAATCTGACATGTGGGCCAATGTTCCAGGTGTCAATGATGCACTGCGAGTGCTGGTTGGAGGAGCACTTTCTGGCAAATCCACATCCCTCCAGTCACGCACAAACCCTGTACCAGACCTTGCCACGCCAACATTTTCACTTGCCCCACGAGATGCATCCTCCTCCCCTAAGTAATCATCCCCATCATCCTCCTCCTCCTCTTCTTCCTCCACCTCGTCCAGGAGAGGTCCCTGAGCAGACAATGGCTGAATGTCATCAAGGATTCCCTCCACCTCTTCCTCCTCGTCAACATTGGCTGCAGACGCCTGCTCCTTAAGGTGCGTCAAAGTTTGCATGAGCAGACACATAAGTGGGATGCTCATGCTTAGGATGGCGTCGTCTGCGCTTACCAGCCGTGTGCATTCAAAACACTGAAGGACTTTACAGAGGTCTTTCAGCTTCGACCACTGCACACCTGTCAACTCCATGTCTGCTCTCAAAGTGCCTGGCCGTGTAACCTCCCACAAATGCATTATGGCCTGCCTCTGTTCGCACAGCCGGTCAACCATGTGCAGGGTGGAGTTCCACCTTGTTGCAATGTCGATAATGAGGCGGTGGTTGGGAAGGTGGAGCAATCGCTGCAGCTTCTGCATACGAATGGAGTGTACGGGCGACCGGCGGATGTGCGAGCACAGTCTTCGCACCTTCTGGAGCAGGGCTGTTAACTCTGGATAATTGTTGAGGAAGCACTGCACCACCAGGTTCAAGGTGTGAGCCAAGCAAGGTATGTGGCTGAGTTTTGAAAGGGCTATGGCTGCCACAAAATTACGGCCATTATCACTAACTACCTTGCCTGCCTTAAGATGTATACTGCCCAGTCATGACTCAGTTTGTCGCTGAAAGTACTCGGCCAGCACCTCTGCGGTGTGTCTGTCGCCCAAACACATCATCTGCAACACAGCCTGCTGACGCTTTCCACTAGCTGCTCGATAGGGGGACACCTCGTGTGCAACAGTGGCAGCTGCAGATGGAGTGCTCGTACGACTGCGCTCTGTGGACGAGCTTTCGCTTCTGGAGGAGGAGGAGGAGGGTCGAACGCCTACAGCCAACTGTTTCCTATACCGTGGGCTAGGCAGCACTGTCCCACCACCGCTGTCCCCTGTGGACCCTGCACCCACCACATTAACCCAGTGCGCAGTGATGGACACGTAACGGCCCTGGCCATGCCGACTGGACCATGCATCAGTTGTGAGGTGCACCTTTCCGCTCACTGACTGCTTGAGTGCATGGACAATGCGGTCTTTCACATGATGGTGGAGGGCTGGGATGGCTTTGCGAGAGAAGTGGCAACTGGGTAGGCCATAGCGTGGTACTGCATAAGCCATGAGTTCGCGGAAAGCTGCGCTTTCCACCAACCGATAGGGCATCATCTCTAACGAGATTAGTTTGGCGATGTGGGCGTTCAAACCCAGTGTACCCGGATGAGAGACTGAGTACTTTCTTGACCTACTCATAGTCTCTGGGAGAGTGAGCTGGACTTGAGAGCTGCATATGGTGGAACTAGCGGTGGACAGGGAGGACTGAGAGAGGGTTGATGATGGTGATGGAGTTGGTGTTCTTTCTGATGGCCTATATTCAGTCTTTCGTTGATATAACAGTGGGATTCCCTGACTGCTCTGGCCTTGCAACGACACCTCAACATTTGCTGCTGTGCTAACCGGTGGGCTTACAGTGGGGGAAACAATGTAGAGTTACTGACTACCTTCTTTGTGATCAGTTGCACATGTGGTACTTGAGGTTTGGTGTTGTGTCCACGCTTGCAAGTGCATGCTGGTTAAATGTCTAAGCATGCAACTGGTATTCACATTTTTCAGATTTTTCCCTCGGCTAAAGGTCTTTGCGCACTTCTTACAGATAACCTTGGCCTGATCATGAGTATTTTGTTCAAAAAAGTGCCACACTGCACTCTTCCTACTTTGGAAGACATTTTGCGGCCTAGCACGCTGTGCTATTTTGACCGTCTGGACAAGCTGTCCAGCAACTCTTTTGATTTTTGGAACCTGTCTTTGGAGTGCTCCGGGCCTGCCAGATAACAGCTGTTGCGATGTCGATGTCTGCTGTGGATGCTCCTCCTCCTCATCTGAGCTATTGGAAGCAGCACCCTCTTCCCCCAATGGATGCCAATCTGGGTCAACAACTGGGTCATCCATCACCTCCTCTTCAATGTCATGTGCACCTTCCTCTGTGTCACCGTGTATGGTGGTATAGTATGCGGGAAGGGGCACCTGAGTCTCATCAGGGTCAGAATCTGGCTCATTACACTGCGAGGACAATGTAGTGCTCTGAGTGAATGTACCAGCAGAATCATCTATCAGCGGCTGTGCATCAGTGCACTCCATGTCAGATTCATCTTGGCCTGGGTAATTCACCATTTCACTTGATAACCCAGGCATGGTATGTGAAAACAGCTCCATGGAGTAATCAGTTGTATGGCGTGCGTCATCCTTCAATCTTGGTTGGGGTGAAGGACACAAGGAAAGGTGTGGTTCATGAACATGAGCCTCCAATGACGACTCAGTGCTTTTATTTTTTACAACTTCAGAAGAGGAGGCGATAGAGCTGGAGGCTGAGTCAGCAATGTAAGCCAAAACTTTTTCCTGAAGCTCTGGCTTTAAAAGCGGTTTGCCAACTCCTAGAAAACTAAGCCTTCGAAGCCTTGTGGAGCCAGACGATGATGCAGACTCAACACCTCCTGCATTCGGTCCTATTTTGCTTTTGCCACTACCATGAGATCCACCACCAACACCATCATTACCAGCTGGCAACCCCCGCCCAATTCCACGGCCTCTTCCACCAGCCTTCCTCATTTTTGGTAAAAATGTACACAAAATCCCACAAACTATATAGTAATGTAAAACAAGGTACAAGGTGTATATAGGACAGGGGAGATGTAGAATTTCTGAACACACTTGTGGACACTGTTGGATTGTGTGAGGCCCAGTGAATATCACACCGCTATGTCACAGGCTCAATGTCGTAGGTGTGAAAAATGTCACTATAGGACAGGGGAGATGTAGAATTTCTGAACACACTTGTGGACACTGTTGGATTGTGTGAGGCCCAGTGAATATCACACCGTTATGTCACAGGCTCAATGTCGTAGGTGTGAAAAATGTCACTATAGGACAGGGGAGATGTAGAATTTCTGAACACACTTGTGGACACTGTTGGATTGTGTGAGGCCCAGTGAATATCACACCACTATGTCAACAGGCTCAATGTCGCAGGTGTGAAAAATGTCACTATAGGACAGGGGAGATGTAGAATTTCTGAACACACTTGTGGACACTGTTGGATTGTGTGAGGCCCAGTGAATATCAAACCCCTATGTCACAGGCAGGAATTGGCTAGTATATGACAAACTACAAGGTGTATATAGAATTGGACAGAATAGGAATCTCCCTAGAGTATAGGTGTGTAAGAACGGAACAAGTCCTCGACTTATCCTTACTGAGTCACACACAGATAGCTTCACTGTGGCCGTGATAACAGCCGTTACATGGCACTGAGAGAGGAGCGTGCACGTACACCACTGTCCGGTGTCCGTAAAATTGTCAAGCGTCGTGTTTTTTTAAGTATACGGACTGACACACGCTGTCTCTCTATAGTTTTGAATGTGATCAAACAGCAAATATACTTAACTGTTTGAAAACCAGACAAAACTAGAAGGTGAAGGTCTGTAAGAACGGAACATGTCCTCGACTTATCCTTACAGAGTCACACACAGATAGCTTCACTGTGGCCGTGATTACAGCCGTTACACGGTACTGTGTGAGGAGCGTACACCGCTGTATGGTGTGAAAAAATGCACGCTCAGTACCTCACCAGGACAAAAAAAAAATTTGGATTGCTTTTAAAAAGCAGTTTGCAGAGCAGTGGGAAAACAGCGATGCAGCTATCAGGAAGCCTTATAAGGCAGCCTAACAACCAACACAGCTGATCCAGCAAAATATAGCCTCCACTTGCACTGCACACACAGTGACTGGTGTGTTGTACAGGCTAAATCGCTAGCAGCAGAAGCAGTTTTTGGTATCTTCTTCCCTGCCTAACGCTCTCCCTACAGAATCAGCAGCAGCAGCAGCTCTCCCTATTCTGAGATCAGCATGAGTAACATGGCGGTCGGCGTGCACGTCCTTTTATACCCCCTGTGACGCCCCCCAAAGCAAGCCAATCACTTGCATGCCCTTCTCAAAGATGATGGTGACCCCTGCCTATGTCATCACGTTGCCCACAGTGTCCGTGGATCCTGATTGGCTGAAAAAGGGTGGAAAACAAACTTTTGAAACGCGACTTTGGCGCTAAAGTCGCCGAGCTCGTGGCTGACCCTAGGGTCGGGTTTCGTTTCATGAAACCCAGCTTTACCAAAAGTCAGCGACTTTTGAAATTTTTCGACCCGTTTCACTCAACTCTAGTAGGCTACTACCGAAGATTTATCAAGGGCTTCACCAAGATAGCAGCTCCGCTGCAAGATCTTCTAGTGGGCCAATCCAAGAAGGCCAAGAACAAAAATCTTCAGTTCAAGTGGAACTAAAGGATCGAAGAGTCCTTCACCAAGTTGAAATTGGCCCTCACAGGAGATGAGGTCCTGGCCTACCCTGACTATGACCAACCATTTGTACTTTACACTGACGCCAGCAACGTGGGATTGGGAGCAGTGCTGTCACAAGTGCAGAAAGGCAGAGAGAGAGTGATTGCCTACACCAGTAGGAAGCTTCGTCCCACTGAGAGGAACCCCAACAACTACAGGTCCTTTAAGCTGGAGTTCCTCGCCATAGTCTGGGCGGTAACAGAGCGCTTCAAGCACTACTTGGCTTCCACAAAGTTCACCATCTACACGGACAATAATCCGCTAACCCACCTTGAAACGGCAAAGCTTGGGGCACTTGAGCAGCGATGGATGGCCCGGCTGTCCAACTACGAGTTCACCATCAAGTACAGAGCAGGACATAAGAATGCTAATGCGGATGCGTTGTCCAGGATGCCCAATTCACCAGACGGGGGAGAAGATCCAAAAGAGCTCGAAGAAATCGAGTTACCAGCCTTCCACCGTCCAATTACAGCACAGCGCTCTCAAGGAGTGAGAAATAAGCGCTTTGTCATACAAGAGGTAACGTTGAATCCATTACCCCATCATGAGTGGCCAGAGACACAAGACAGTGACCCAGCTGTTCGCCTAGTAAAGGAGTGGCTGGCGCAAGCTAATGCACACCCTGGTCCAGATGACCCACAGGAAGCACAGCAACTATGGAAGGAGAGAGGCAAGCTGTTTATCTATGAGGGTAAACTGTGTCGGAGGAAGTGGAGTCGGTAAGCCAAACCTGCGACTCCGATGCCGACTCCTCAATTTCCCTTACACCGACTCCGACTCCAACTCCGACTCCACGACTCCGACTCCCACATATATTGCTTATATTTAAGTGAAAAATTTATTGTAGTACAATGTGAACATCAGACATTTAATCATTTCTATGATCCAATAATCAAGACATTTAGGTAGAACATAATATCTATTTATTGGAATACAACTTTAGAACACAAAAAACTAATAAATTGTTAATATGTAATACACTATGTAATATCGATTACATATATACAGTACAGACCAAAAGTTTGGACACACCTTCTCATTCAAAGAGTTTTCTTTATTTTCATGACTATGAAAATTGTAGATTCACTCTGAAGGCATCAAAACTATGAATTACCACATGTGGAATTATATAATTACCAAAAAAGTGTTAAACAACTGAAAATACGTCTTATATTCTAGATTCTTCAAAGTAGCCACCTTTTGCTTTGATTACTGCTTTGCACACTCTTGGCATTCTCTTGATGAGCTTCAAGAGGTAGTCACCGGAAATGGTCTTCCAACAGTCTTGAAGGAGTTCCCAGAGATGCTTAGCACTTGTTGGCCCTTTTGCCTTCACTCTGTGGTCCAGCTCACCCCAAACCATTTCGATTGGGCTCAGGTCTGGTGACTGTGGAGGCCAGGTCATCTAGCGTAGCACCCCATCACTCTCCTTCTTGGTCAAATATCCCTTACACAGCCTGGAGGTGTGTTTGGGGTCATTGTCCTGTTGAAAAATAAATGATGGTCCAACTAAACGCAATCTGGATGGAATAGCATACTGCTGCAAGATGCTGTGGCAGCCATGCTAGTTCAGTATGCCTTCAATTTTGAATAAATCCCCAACAGTGTCACCAGCAAAGCCCCCCCACACCATCACACCTCCTCCATGCTTCACGGTGGGAACCAGGCATGTAGAGTCCATCCGTTCACCTTTTCTGCGTCGCACAAAGACATGGTGGTTGGAACCAAAGATCTCAAATTTGGACTCATCAGACCAAAGCACAGATTTCCACTGGTCTAATGTCCATTCCTTGTGTTCTTTAGCCCAAACAAGTCTCTTCTGCTTGTTGCCTGTCCTTAGCAGTGGTTTCCTAGCAGCTATTTTACCATGAAGGCCTGCTGCACAAAGTCTCCTCTTATCAGTTGTTGTAGAGATGTGTCTGCTGCTAGAACTCTGTGTGGCATTGACCTGGTCTCTAATCTGAGCTGCTGTTAACCTGCAATTTCTGAGGCTGGTGACTCGGATGAACTTATCCTCCGCAGCAGAGGTGACTCTTGGTCTTCCTTTCCTGGGGCGGGCCTCATGTGAGTCAGTTTCTTTGTAGCGCTTGATGGTTTTTGCCACTGCACTTGGTTACACTTTCAAAGTTTTCCCAATTTTTCAGACTGACTGACCTTCATTTCTTAAAGTAATGATGGCCACTCGTTTTTCTTTACTCAGCTGCTTTTTTCTTGCCATAATACAAATTCTAACAGTCTATTCAGTAGGACTATCAGCTGTGTATCCACCAGACTTCTGCCCAACACAACTGATGGTCCCAACCTCATTTATAAGGCAAGAAATCCCGCTTATTAAACCTGACAGGGCACACCTGTGAAGTGAAAACCATTTCCGGTGACTACCTCTTGAAGCTCATCAAGAGAATGCCAAGAGTGTGCAAAGCAGAAATCAAAGCAAAAGGTGGCTACTCTGAAGAACCTAGAATATAAGACATACAGTATTTTCAGTTGTTTCACACTTTTTTGTTAATTCTATAATTCCACGTGTTAATTCATAGTTTTGATGCCTTCAGAGTGAATCTACAATTTTCATAGTCATGAAAATAAAGAAAACGCTTTGAGAAGGTGTGTCCAAAGTTTTGGTCTGTACTGTGTGTATATATATATAATAGGCAGCACTCAAATAAATGTGAAAACAGTGGATACTTTACTGAGGGAGAGGGAAGAGGAGAAAATTAGGAAAGAAAGAAGAGGATGGTCAAAAGTAGAAAAGGGTGTAGAATTTGACAGAAAGAGGAAAAAAGGAAGAGAAGAATAAAGGAAAGGAAGAAGAGGAAAAAAGGAGGAAAGGATGCAGAATCAGGCAGAGAAAGTGGAAAAAAAGGAAAGAAGAGAGAAGAATAAAAGAAAGGAAGAAAAGGAGGAAAGAGTGCAGAATCAGGCAGAGAAAAATGAAAAAGGAAAGGGAAGAGGAGAATAAAGGAAAGGAAGAAAAGAAGGAACAAGAGGAGGAAAGGGTGCAGGATCAGGCAGAGAGAGTAAAAGGAAGAGGAGAATAAAGGAAAGGAAGAAGAATATGTGGGACAAGAGGAGGAAATTATGCAGAATTAGGCAGAGAAAGAGGAAAAGGGAAGAAGATAAAAAGGAAAGGAAGAAGAAGAGGAAGAAAAGAAGGAACAGGAGGAGGAAGAAGAAGAGGAAGAAAAGAAGGAACAGGAGGAGGAAAGTGTGCAGAATGAGGCTGAGAAAGTGGAAATTAAGGAAAGGGAAGAGGTGAATAAAGGAAAGGAAGAAGAGGAAGAAACGGAGGAGCAAGAGAAGGAAAGGTGCAGAATCATTCAGAGAAGACGGAAAATAGCAAAGGGAAGAGGAGAATAAAGGAAAGGAAGAAGAAGAAAAGGAGGAACAAGTGGAGGAAAGGATGCAGAATGAGGCAAAGAAAGGAAAAAAGGAAAGGGAAGAAGATAAAAAGGAAAGGAAGATGAAGAAAAGAAGGAACAAGAGGAGGAAAGTGTGCAGAATCAGGCAGCGAAAGAGGAAAAAAGGAAAGGGAAGAGGAGAATAAAGGAAAGGAATAGGAAGAAAAAGAGGAACAAGAGGAGGAAAGAGTACAGAATCAAGCAGAGAAAGCAGAAATTAAGGAAAGGAAAGAGGAGAATAAAGGAAAGGAAGAAAAAGAGGAGCAAGAGGAGGAAAGGGTACTGAGTCACGCAGAGAAAACAGAAAAAAGCAAACTGAAGAGGTTAATAAAGGAAAAATAAAAGGAGTAACTAGAGTGGGAAAGGAAATGGTGCAGAAGCAGGGAGAGGAAAGAATGAGAAAGAAGATGAGAAGCAAGACAAAAAAGATTAACAAGTTGCAGCAGCAGATGGAGGAAGAGGAAAAAAGAGGAGGAAGAAAGGGATATGGAGGAGAAGACTAGGAGAATAAAGAAAAGGAAGGAGAGGAGGAGGAACAAGACAATGAAGGGGGGGACCAAGGGGAAAAAAGAGAGGGAAGAAAGGAATCTATAAGAGGAGAATAAAGAAGAAAAGAAGGAAAAGGATGAACAAAGATAATAAACATGAGTAAGTGGTGAAGGAGTAGTCAAGGGGAACAAAAGACAAGAAAGAAGGAAAACAAGAAGAGGGAAAAACGGAGAGTAAAGAAAAGGAAGAAAAAGAGAAAGAAGAAAAAAGTGGGAGCAGGTGGAGGAAGAGGATAATGAAGAAAGAAGGGGACCAGGAATAGCAGAATAAAGAAAAGGAAAATGAAGAAAAATCAAGGAAGGAAAAACAGGAATATATCGGGATAGAGAAGGATGTAGAGTAAGAGAAGGTTGTGGAGACACAAAGGTCAGTGGGTGCTCTCGTCCGCTGGCCCGGCTGCTTTTAGCAAGATTGCATGGAAAAAGGGCTCATACCACTGAACCCTGCTCTATCCCCCCGTGGGCAATACACTACACAGACAACACAGGGTGAGGGTAACACAGTGCGGCAATACTTTATTGAACCACAACACCCAATAGCAAACAGAACAATCCCAGCAATTACCCCATGATGGTGCACATTACAGGGTCTCACCCTTCTGCTGACTCGCTGGCATAATGGTAGATGCTATTCCACCTGTGGTACCTCTTTACCTCTTCTTTGCGTGTGTAACGACAAGCAGAGGGAGATGACAGAGAGCAGTCCATAAAGTCCGTACAAGGTCCAAAGCCATTTGACACGAGAGTCACCACCTGGCTTATCCGACCATTTCCATGGAGCAAGGCAACCAGCGAGTCCCAAAACCTGGCTGTCGCCAAACATATCCATGGTTCAGAGATGGTTTCTGGATCAGATTTGTGTCCTCCCAACTGGAGCAGAAAACCTCTTTGTTGTTTCCTGTAGAATTATAGATTCGTGTCCCTTGTGATGGTGCCATGATGAATTGGCTGCAGTCCTGTCTCTCGTCCGTTGGGTGTTTTGCAGAATGTCCGGCTGGTAGCTCAGAGTGTTCAGATCTGCTCTCTGAGTCTTTTTATATCGGAGGCATGTAAGCTGATTTTAGAATTACTCAGTGTCCTTCAGTCCACCCTCACTTCTTTTCCCTCTTTACTTTCGAAGTCAACAAACTGTTTCCAGAATACAATGCAGAACTATCATATCAACACACAATAAACAAGCGCACACTATGCAAAGTTTGAAAAATGTCTGTTTGAATAGAAGTCCTTACTAGTGATGAGCGAACGTGCTCGCCGCAACTCGTTACTCACCCAAGTATCACTGTACTCGGCGAGCACCGAGCATTTCCGGGATTACTCAGCAGGAACTCGGGTCTCCACTCAGCTTTTTTGGTGGTCTTCAGAGACCCAATTACCATGCAGGGATTGTCTGCCAGGCTATGAAATGCCGCAGCCATCTTTGTTGTGGTCGTGCAGTGATTGGCTGGCTGCACAGCATCATCAGGGGTATAAGAGACTGGACACCGCCCTGCTCGCTGCAATCAGCTCCGGATTGAGAGAGTGTAGGTGTGGGGCCCCCAGGAGTATAGTCACCACACTGGCATTGCCTTCCTCCAGGGAGGGTGATGTCAAGCTTGGAAACAATGAAGGGTCTCTCTGGCAGTTAACCATAACATTCAACACAGTTCCCACTCCTGGCCAGCAGAGGGAGCTCTGAACCAGAATTGGGGGAGGAGTGCGCTCTGAGGGCCAGGCAGGGAAATTAAGTAGTTAGTGTGATGAGGGCAAAGAGTGTAGACATGTGGAGAGAAGCTGGAGGTTGAGCTGAGGATAGAGAGCTCCCTCCCAGTGATAGCGCATGATCTGGAGCCTGGTCTCCACGGTTGTATGGATACTGAAGGTCCTGCAACAGAAGCCAGAGGAATAGGAAGCTGTAAATGCTCTATTCCCACCTAAGACTCGGAGGGACAACAGCGATGGGTGAGCCAAGAGAGATAGAAGGCTACAGCTCTCTGCCATACGAGGTAGTTCTAAGAGACGATAAGAAGGAGGAACGTCAGTGTAACACTGCACTGCATGTACCTCAAGTAAGCGCTAGGAAGGAGACTACACAACCCATCTGATAGAGAGATCCCTGAGTTGCTTCCAGGCTAGCCTGCTCCTGTGCTATCTGTAATCAGGACCCTGGACTGCGTTTGCCAAGTAAAGGTAAAGAAACTGCACCCTGTTGTGTCCTTGCCTCCTTCCTGCAACATCCTCAGCACTGCTACATCTCTGTGCCAGACACTACACCCTCTTCCTAAACATTCCGCTACACTGCCCTGGGACAACAGCCCTACCTGTGGAGGGCTACACCATCATTGCTGCACCCCACCATCTGTCCCAGAGGATCTGTCTGCAGCGTCGGCTTAACATGTTCATTGCCGAATACCACAGGTGGCGTCACGAATCACTTATAAACTTTATTCCCAACTCAACCCCTTTTACATGGGCGCCCAGGGCCACGGACCGGGTCACCGCTGCTGTGACAATCCCCTCTGAGAGACCGGCCCGGTACCGAGTACCCCACAGCCCTGGGAGGGCGACCCATAGGGAGAGCTGCTGTCGAGATAGGGTCAGATTTGGGGCTTTATTAGTCAGTGTGGGGTCTACCATCCTAAAGTACTCAAATCAAGCTAAACCAACAGTCCTTCTAAGGACTAATTCCAGAGTATATAGGTTGCAGTGTTAGGCAGGCACTGTATGTGTGTATATAGATATCATTGCATACGATGATCATTTAATGGACACAGAAAGTAATGTGATATTCAAACAAATAACATAAAATACAAATCTATGTAACCTAACATTGGTGAATGAAGTTGTGGTGCTATTAGTCATATTTAATATTTTGGGTGACTTCCATGAGCTTGAAGGACGGCATCCATGCGGTTCAACAATGATTCATACAATTTATTTACCCCTTCCTGACATCAGATGTACTATCCCGTCCATGGGACCCGGGCCCCTATGCCCATGGACGGGATAGTACGTCTACCGCGATCAGCGGCGCCCACGTGGTGAGCGCCGCTAATCGCGGCACAATGTGCCAGGGATGATCACGGACCGCCCCGACACATTAACCCCTGGCACACTGCGATCAAACACGATTGCGGTGTACCGGGAGTTAAAGGGAAGCATCGGCAGGGAGGGGGCTCACTCCGTGCTTCCCTGAGCCCCCCACGGCAGCGCAATGTGCAGCGCTGCTGCTGGGGGCTCCTTCCCTACAGGCCCCCGAATCCAAGATGGCGACGGGGGCCTGCAGGAAGCTGGCTTCCTCAGTGCCTGCAAAGCGCAGGCATGAGGAGGTCTGCAGTAGTGCCTGTGACAGATCGCTGATCTGTCACAGTGATCTGTGATGTGACAGATCAGCGATCTGTCACAGGACAGTGATGTCCCACCTGGGACAAGGTAATAAAGTTAAAAAAAAGTGTAAAAATAATTTTTAAAAAGTCGCTAAATAAATTAGTAAAAAAAAAATAAATATTCTCCAATAAATTAATTTTTTGAAAAAAAAACCAAACAAACAATAAAAGTACACATTTTTGGTATCGCCGCGTCCGTAGCGACCCGCCCTATAAAACTGTCCCATTAGTTAACCCCTTTAGAGAACCCCTTAAAAAATAAAAATAAAAAACGAAGCAAAAAATAATGATTTATTATCATACCGCCGAACAAAAAGTGCAATAACGCGCGATCAAAAAGACGCATATAAATATCCATGGTACCGCTGAAAATGTCATCTTGTCCCACAAAAAATGAGCCGCCATACAGCGTCATCTGCAAAAAAATAAAAAAGTTATAGCTCGCAGAATAAAGCGATGCAAAAATAATTATTTTTTATATAAAATTGTTTTCATTGCAAAAAAATGACAAAACATAAAAAAACGACCTAAATGAGGTATCGCTGTAACCGTACTGACCCGAAGAATAAAACCGCTTTATCAATTTTACCGCACGCGGAACGGTGTAAACGCACCCCCCCAAAAGAAATTCATGAAACGCTGGTTTTTGTTCATTCTGCGTCCCGAAAATCGGAATAAAAAGCGATCAAAAAATGTCACGTGCCCAAAAATGGTACCAATAAAAACGTCAACTCGTCCCGCAAAAAATAAGACCTCACATGACTCGGTGTGTCAAAATACGGGAAAATTATAGCTCTCAATATGTGGTGATACAAAAACTATTTTTACAATAAAAAGCGTCTTTTAGCGTGTGACAGCCGCCAAACATAAAAACCGCCATAAATAGTAAATAAAACCCCCGTTATCACCCCCTTAGGTAGGGAAAAATAATAAAATAAAAAAAATGTATTTATTTCCATTTTTCCGTTAGGGCTAGTGTTAGGGTTAGGGTTAGGGCTAGGGTTAGGGGTGTGTTGGGGTTCGGGTTGGAGTTATAATTGGGGGTTTCCACTGCTTGGGCACATCAGGGGCTCTCCAAATGCAACATGGCGTCTGATCTCAATTCCAGCCAATTCTGCTTTGAAAAAGTCAAATGGTGCTCCTTCCCTTCCAAGCTCTGCCATGCGCCCAAACAGTGTTTTACCCCCACATATGGGGTGTCAGCGTACTCAGGAAAAATTGCAAAACAACTTTTGGGGTCCAATTTCTCCTGTTACCCTTGGGAAAATAAAAAAATTGGAGACTAATTGATCATGTTTGTGGAAAAAATACGATTTTTTTATTTTCATGCCTGGGCATTATAAACTTCTGTGAAGCCCTTGGGGGTTCAAAGTGCTCACCACACATCTAGATAAGTTCCTTAGGGGTCTAGTTTCCAAAATGGGGTCACTTGTGGGTGTTTCCACTGTTTAGGTACATCAGGGGATCTCCAAAAGCAACATGACACCCGCAGGCCATTCCATCAAAGTCTGCATTCCAAAACGTCACTACTTCCCTTCCGAGCCCCGACGTGTGCCCATACAGTAGTTTTCTCCATATATGAGGTATCAGCGTACTCAGGACAAATTGGACAACAACTTTTGTGGTCCAATTTCTCCTGGTACCCTTGGGAAAATGAAAAAATTGGTGACTAAAGATCATATTTGTGGAAAAAATACGATTTTTTTATTTTCACGCCCGGGCGTTCTAAACTTCTGTGAAGCACTGGGGGGTTCAAAGTGCTCACCACACATCTAGATAAGTTCCTTGGGGGGTCTAGTTTCCAAAATGGGGTCACTTGTGGGGGGTTTCCACTGTTTTGGTACATCAGGGGTTTTCCAAACGCGACATGGCGTCCAATCTCAATTCCAGCCAAAAACGTCAAATGGCTCTGCTTCCCTTCGAGCTCTGCCATGCGCCCAAATAGTGGTTTACCCCCACATGTGGGGTATCAGCGCACTCAGGACAAATTGTACAATAACTTTTAGGGTCCTGTTACCCTTGGAAAAATAAGAATTGAGGGCGAAAAGATCATTTTTTTGGAAAAAAATATGATTTTTTAATTGTACGGCTGTATGTTATAAACTTCTGTGAAGCCCTTGGGGGTTCAAAGTTCTCACCACACATCTAGATAAGTTCCTTGGGGGGTCTAGTTTCCAAAATAGTGTCATTTGTGGGGGGTTTCCACTGTTTTGGTACATCAGGGGTTTTCCAATCGCAACATGGTGTCCGATCTCAATTCCAGCCAAAAACGTCAAATGGCGCTGCTTCCCTTCCGAGCTCTGCCATGCGCCCAAATAGTCATTTACACCCACATGTGGGGTATCAGCGTACTCAGGACACATTGCACAATAACTTTTAGGGACCTGTTACCCTTGGAAAAATAAAAATTGGGGGTGAAAAGATCATTTTTGTGGAAAAAATATGATTTTTTAATTGTACTGCTGTACGTTATAAACTTCTGTGAAGCCCTTGTGGGTTCAAAGTGCGCACCACATATCTAGATAAGTTCCTTGGGGGGTCTAGTTTCCAAAATGGGGTCACTTGTGGGGGGTTTCCACTGTTTAGGTACATCAGGGACTCTCCAAACGCGACATGGCGTCCGATCTGAATTCCAGCCAATTTTGCATTGAAAAAGTCAAACGGCGCTCCTTCCCTGCTGAGGTCTGCCATGCACCGAAAGTCGTTCCCCCCCCCACATATCAGGTATCAGCGTACTCAGGACAAATTGCACAATAAATTTTGCAGTCCAATTTCTCCTGTTACCCTTGGTAAAATAAAAAAATTGAACCTGAAGTATTTTTTTAGTGAAAAAAAGTTAAATGTTCATTTTTTTTAAATATTCAAAAAATTCCTGTGACGCACCTAAAGGGTTAATAAACTTCTTGAATGTGGTTTTGAGCACCTTAAGGGGTTCAGTTTTTAGAATGGTGTCACTTTTGGGTATTTTCTATCATATAGACCCCTCAAAGTGGCTTCAAATGTGATGTGGTCCTAAAAATAAAATGGTGTTGCAAAAATGAGAAATCGCTGGTCAATTTTTAACCCTTATAACTTCCTAACAAAAAAAAATGTTGGTTTCAAAATTGTGCTGATGTAAAGTAAACATGTGGGAAATGTTAGTTATCAAGTATTTTGTGTGCCGTATGTGACGAACAGCCCACCGCCGCTCGTCCACTTACGGGCGACACTAACGGGGGTCCCGCTGCCACCAAAACGCGACGGACAGCGGACCCTGTGTCACCACTATGTCACAATCCCACCACTGACACCGGTGTATCGGAGGGGCGTGACACAATGCCGGCACACGGCTATCACAGGCGCAGTGGGGCTTATCTTAGTTATCCCAACACTGGCACCATGTGACCAAAAATATCCAGCAAGCTAATCTCGCTCTACAATTTGCCGCAGGGGGAGTTTAATTTGAATGCCCCACCACTGCTATCAATCTTCCAAGTACTGCGGGGATTTATGTATATCCCACTTTCTCAGTTCCACTTTGGAACTTGCAGCTCTCCGGCGCCCCCCTTACCCTCAGGTCAGTCAGGGAACTGCACCTAGGATAATTGGTCGCCGGACGGGCTGCCTGTTGTGAACCGGCAATTAGGCTTCTGCAGTAAGGGAATTATGAATGCTGGTGCCGCAGACCCTTATTCAGCTATATAAGACCCTTCTAGACTGCCAGCAAGCCACGATAGCCGTGCACAACGCGCTGCCACCAGTCACGGTTACTTAATTCACAGTGTTAAATTAAGAGGGTCCGTGGCAAACCCCTTGAATTAGTAGCGATTATCTATCAAAGGCGTATAGTTCGAGTCTTAGAGCATAGAGACAGATCTAAATAATTATTTCATTTATTTTCCGAAAGAGGACAGTGATTACAGATAAAAGTTGCTATAAAATTGAGACATAAAATATGTACAGTACAGGTATAAAATAAAAGTGGAGAAAACAAAGAGATTACACTCACAGTTCCATATTGTTCCTTAGGCAGACCATGCGGCTAAGGTGGGTGGAGGCGGAGCTGCACTTCTCCGCTCATCTGGGTCTTTCTAGCACGATGACTTGAGCTGTTCTGCCCTGGTTTTGTCCAGGAAATGCTTTATAGACTTGCTATGTGACATCACGGAGAGATGCATGCTGGGTTAATCCCACCTCTCCCTTTTGGATTTAGAATTACACTAGAAAACTTATACTAATCATAACTCCGTGGGGGCAGCCCGCACAGACATATATAGGGCATCATTGGTTGTGATTTGTTGAGTACAATAATTCAAGACCAAATATGCAGTAGTTCTGATACACCGTTTAGCTGGAACACATATCTCAGGTTCTGAAAGGATTACGCTTCGCCAGAACCACGGCAGCGACGCTGTGACCGCCCGGATTACAAAAATGTGATTTTCATATCTCTAGGGTATTTGGTTCTTATGGTATAGTCTCTCATAGTTTTATTCGTTTCAAACAAAGAAGTTTTTCCCGCTCTGAAGAGGAGAGAAGGAAACAAATGGTTGTAACAGCAGGGGGGTCTCCTATTACTAGTGCGAACACAGGCTGTAGAGGAGGGGGGTGGCACTGCTCTGTGTGTGTGTGAAGGGAGGAGGGATGAAGCTGCAGAGCTAGCAGCCTGGATTGTCATATCTGCCGGATCTTTCTGGAAAGTTACAACAGAAAACATCATATTTTGTGGACAAAACCCCATACCTCACAGACATTGTACATCACACCTCCCCCCTTAAGAGGGCGCTAAGGAGGCATTACCTCTCGGTAATCGGCCATGCGCACCTCAGCGGGTTCGCCCCGGCGGGACAACCCATCGGCATTGCCGTTTTCACTGCCCTTCCTGTGTTTTACAGTAAAATCGTACTGTTGAAGGGCAAGGCTCCAGCGGAGCAATCTTCCATTGGTTCCGGACACTGTGTGCAACCAGCTCAGAGGGTTGTGGTCAGTTACCACCGTGAAGGCATGCCCGTACAGGTAGGGCTGCAAACGCTGCAGTGCCCACACCATGGCCAGACACTCCTTCTCGATGGTCGAGTATGCCACTTCCCTCGGCAAAAGTTTCCGGCTCAGGTACAACACGGGGTGTTCTTGGTCCCCCGAGTCGACCTGGCTAAGCACAGCACCGAGGCCAAACTCGCTGGCGTCGGTCTGTACCAGAAACGGGCGACTGCTGTCGACTGCTCTCAACACTGGAGAGTTGCACAGGGCTGCTTTCAAAGCTTGGAAAGCCGCCTCACAGTCATCTGTCCAGTTGACTGTTTGGGGTAGCCTCTGCTTGGTGAGGTCAGTCAAGGGTTTGGCAAGGGCGCTATAGTCCTGTACGAACCGCCTATAGTACCCTGCAGTGCCCAAGAAGGACTTCACCTGTTTCTTGGTCCTGGGGGTGGGCCAGGACACGATTGCGTCCACTTTTTCTGGCTCCGGACTCATAGAACCCCCGCCTACCCGGTGCCCCAGGTAGTGGACCTTGCGCGTGCCTATCTGGCACTTCCCCGGCTTGATGGTCAGGCCTGCCTGGTGAAGACGCTTGAGCACCTCCTGGAGGTGCTGAAGGTGTTCCTCCCAGGTGGAACTGAAGACGGCAATATCGTCTAAGTACGCCACCGCGTTCTCCTCCAGTCCCCGAAGCAGGTGGTTGACCATCCGCTGGAAAGTGGCAGGGGCATTCTTCATGCCGAAGGGCATGACCGTGGACTCGTACAGTCCAAAGGGGGTGATAAAGGCGGATTTCTCCTGCGCCTCAGGGCTCAGGGGAATCTGCCAGTATCCCCGACTCAAATCCATGATGGATATGTAGTTGGCGTTTGTCAACCGCTCGAGCAGATCCTCGATGCGCGGCATTGGGTGGGCATCAGAGGTTGTGATGGCGTTGAGCCCCCTGTAGTCCACGCAGAACCGGGTGGTTCGATCCTTTTTAGGCACGAGGACTACAGGTGAAGCCCACGCGCTTTTTGACCGTCGAATCACCCCCTGCCTTAACATCTCATCGATCTCTTGGCGCATGACTTGTTGCACCGTTTCAGAGATCCGATAAGGTGTTCGCCGTAACGGGGCGTGATTCCCGGTGTCCACCTCATGAACCGCTAACTCCGTCCTCCCCGGTTGGTTGGTGAACACGGGCCGGAAGAGTTTCAGGGTGGCCATCAACTGCAACCGCTGGGACGCGGTGAGCGAACCACTTATCTCCATGTCCTCAATGGACCCATTGGCCTTGGCCTGGGCCAGCATGTCCAGGAGGGGATCTTCCTCCCCATCCTCTGGCAGATTGCAGACCGGTAGGACGCAAGCTTCACGTTCGTAGTGCGCCTTCAGCATGTTGACGTGAAAGGCCTTGCGCCTACCCCGAGCATGGTCAAGCGTGACCACGTAGGTGACCGGGTTGAGCTGTTGGTGGACGACGTATGGGCCTTCCCAGGCTGCCTGAAGCTTATCCGTTGGTACAGGGACCAGCGCCCACACCTTTTGACCCACCTGGTAGGTCCGCTCCTGGGCGTTCTGGTCGTACCAGCGCTTCTGGTCAGCCTGAGCCTGCGTCATGTTGTCATGCACCAACTGCGTCAAGGTCTGCATCTTGTCACAGAAGCGCATGACATAATCCACGATGGACACTTCTGTGGGGTTTGGCTCATCTTCCCAGGATTCTCTTATCAACCCAAGGGGTCCCCGGACTCGCCTGCCATACAGGAGCTCGAAGGGGGAGAACCCGGTCGAGGCCTGCGGAACTTCTCTGTAAGCGAACAGCAGGTGTGGGAGGTACCGCTCCCAGTCACGCCCTTGGGTCTCAACCAGTATGCGGAGCATCTGTTTGAGGGTACCGTTGAAACGTTCACACAAACCATTAGTCTGTGGGTGATACGGACTCGATACCAGCTGCGTCACCTGCATTTTCTCACAGAGAGCCTCCATTAGGCGAGACATGAATTGGGGCCCTTGATCGGTAAGCATCTCCCTGGGAAATCCTACTCTTGAAAAGATGGTCACCAGTGCGTCAGCCACCTTATCTGCCCTGGTTGAAGACAGAGCTACTGCCTCTGGGTACCGGGTAGCATAGTCTACCACGGTGAGAATGTATCGCTTTCCGGAGCTGCTGGGGACGGACAGCGGTCCTACAATGTCCACCGCGATTCTCTGGAAAGGCTCCTCTATCACCGGCAAAGGAATAAGGGGAGCCTTAAGAGCAGGCCCCGCCTTACCCACTTTTTGACAGGTGGCGCAGGAGCGGCAGTAGTGTGTTACATCTGTCCCCATCTTGGGCCAATAGAAGTGTTGAGACAGCTGTGCCTTTGTTTTGCTGATCCCCAAGTGTCCAGCGAGTGGAATCTCATGGGCAATCCGCAACAACTCGGTTCTGAAGTGATAGGGGACGACCAGCTGTCTTTCCCTCAACCACTCCTTTTTAGGATCTCCGGGTACTGTCTCCCGGTACAACCTTCCTCGTTCCCAGAACACCCTCTCCTTATCAGACTTGGAGGTGGGCGTCTCGGCGAGACCTCTCAATTTCTCCAGGCTGGCATCTGAGTGCAGAGCAGCCTGGAACTCCATGCTGGATGCTGCCAGAAGTGACGTCAGGGTCCCCTCTTTACTGGGACCCTCTGGAACCGGCTCTGGGTTCACCTCTGGTTCAGTCTCCTGTAGCAGCAGAGGGTCCAGAAGACAGTGCATTACCTGCGATCTGGGCACTCTGACTGCGTGTGACAGCTGCTATGTATGCTGTCTCCCTGGGGATTTCTACAGACCCACCAGCCGGTGCTGGCTTGGGCTCTACCTCCCCATCCACCCCCAACACTTCAGGAGCAGTGCTACTTATGGGCCAGTTACCTTCCTCGGTGGCACTGGTCAGCTGCATGGCATTACCTTCCTCATGGTCCCCATGCACCTCCCCATTTCCTTGAGCACCGTTGCTTACTCCTGCCAGGGGTTCCTCAGCCGTCTCACTCCGCAGAGTGACGGGGCTGAGCACTTCGGTACCTGTGGACACATCTACCGCTTCAAAGAAAGGGTTAACGGGTTCAGTCGGCACAGATACATCAACATCATCATCATCCTTCCTAGGAGAAGAATGGTTATCAGTTTGCTTTGGTACATTCACATCAGCATCAGCATCATACCTGGGGAAAGAATGGTTGTTAGTTGCATCAATACTCATCAAGGCATTAGCAGGTAACACATTCAGTTTCCCCTCATCATCATCATCATCAGGGTTAACGTTACCCTTATTATCAGTTTGGGGAAGGGGGTCAGGGACGTAGTATGCAACCATCCTCCCCAAGTCAGTCCCCAATAAAACATCAGTGGGCAAATTTTCAGACACTCCCACCTCCCTCAACCCGCTCCCGGCACCCCAATCGAGATAAACTCGTGCCACTGGCAAGGGACAACGGGTGCCTCCAATCCCGGTGACAGTCAGGGTTTTCCCCTCAACAAACTCTTCAGGGGCCGCCAGTCCAGGACGGATGAGGGTTCGTTCAGCCCCGGTGTCCTTGAGGCCTGTAGCAAGACGGGCCCCCACCTGAACAGGTTGAACGTTGTCGTCAGCCCTCCCAACCACACCTCCCACCAAAAGAACAGAGGCGTTGGGCCCGGGGGCCTTGGCTGGGGGGTTCTTCGGCCTGTTCGGACAGGCGTAAAAGAAGTGACCAGGCCGCTGGCAGTGGTGACACAGGCGACTGTCAGTAGCCGGCCTGTTGTTGGCAACAGGGACAGGGCCTCCGGAGGGACGGCTAGCTGGGGCATTGGGGTTGGTTGCTGGCTTACCCCCTTTCCAGCTGGTGGCGACTGGCCTCCGCGTCTCGGGCTTCCAGTTGGCCTCGTAGTTGTCGGCGATCTGCGCCGCTTTGTCCGCGTTCGTTGGTTCGCGGTCCAGGATGAACTGTCGGACCTCAGCTGGGCAGAGATGCAGGAACTGGTCTTTGATCATCAGGTCCCGTAGCTGCTCAAAGGTTTCAACGGACAGTCCATGGATCCACTGGTCAAAGTGGGTCCTGAGTCCTTGCACCACATCACTGTAGCTATCATGTGGGCCACGTTGGAGGTGTCGGAACTTCTTTCGGTATACCTCAGGTGTCAGCCGATATTTGGCGATCAGCGCCTCTTTTATGGCGCGATAGTCATCATCATGCGCTTGCGGAAGAGAAGCAAATGCCTCCAGAGCTTTGCCTTTTAGCCCTGGGGTCAAGTACCTGGCCCATTGGTCTTCGGGCAGTCGGTACTGTCTGCAGGCTTTCTCAAAGGCTCGCAGAAACGTGTCCAAGTCCCCGTCCTTTTCCATCACGGGAAAATGCTCTGTCCGGGGTTTAGGAGTCTGGACGCTGCTGGGCTCACTGGTTCGGGCTGTGGGGGCATTCCACCCCCGCTGGAGCATCTCCAGCTCATGGGCCCTCTGAGCTTCTGCATGGCGCTCAGCTCTCTCAGCCTGGGATTGACGCTCACGTTCGGCTCTCTCAGCCTGGGCTTGATGCTCGGCCTGGGCCTCCTGCCGATATTGCCGGATCAGTGTCAGACGACCCTCACTGTCTTCGGCAGGGAGTTCGTCCAAGGCCATTTGCAGATAGGGGTCCACCCCGTTATGGTTGAATGTGGGGCCAGCGCTCATGAGTGGAGCCTCTGCTGCAGCCCCATTGTTACTTGAGCCCGCTTCTGCGTTCGCTGGGCTCTGGTCGTTTTCCCGTTGCACCAGAGCCGCGATCATTTGGGCTTTGTTTTTGTTCGTGGTGTCGATCCGCCACACCCCGCAGAGGGCAATAAGAGATGCCTTGTTATGCTGCTTATACCACTCTGCTCCCATCGTAGCCATGGTTGCCAAATAAAAGACAGAAAAGAAAAACGGAGAAAAAGGGAGGGAATATTTGCAAGTACACACTAATGTCTCAGGACTAGTAACCACTGAGTCTGTTCTCCAAAACCTATGATGCAGGATTCCCGCAGGAACCGTGCAGGTCTTTAGTGAGAGGAATGATTGCTCAAACCAAATCACTAATGCTCTAGGATTATCCCACCGCTCTGCCACCAATATGTGACGAACAGCCCACCGCCGTTCGTCCACTTACGGGCGACACTAACGGGGGTCCCGCTGCCACCAAAACGCGACGGACAGCGGGCCCTGTGTCACCACTATGTCACAATCCCACCACTGACACCGGTGTATCAGCGGACGGAGGGGCGTGACACAATGCCGGCACACGGCTATCACAGGCGCAGTGGGGCTTATCTTAGTTATCCCAACACTGGCACCATGTGACCAAAAATATCCAGCAAGCTAATCTCGCTCTACAATTTGCCGCAGGGGGAGTTTAATTTGGATGCCCCACCACTGCTATCAATCTTCCAAGTACTGCGGGGATTTATGTATATCCCACTTTCTCAGTTCCACTTTGGAACTTGCAGCTCTCCGGCGCCCCCCTTACCCTCAGGTCAGTCAGGGAACTGCACCTAGGATAATTGGTCGCCGGACGGGCTGCCTGTTGTGAACCGGCAATTAGGCTTCTGCAGTAAGGGAATTATGAATGCTGGTGCCGCAGACCCTTATTCAGCTATATAAGACCCTTCTAGACTGCCAGCAAGCCGCGATAGCCGTGCACAACGCGCTGCCACCAGTCACGGTTACTTAATTCACAGTGTTAAATTAAGAGGGTCCGTGGCAAACCCCTTGAATTAGTAGCGATTATCTATCAAAGGCGTATAGTTCGAGTCTTAGAGCATAGAGACAGATCTAAATAATTATTTCATTTATTTTCCGAAAGAGGACAGTGATTACAGATAAAAGTTGCTATAAAATTGAGACATAAAATATGTACAGTACAGGTATAAAATAAAAGTGGAGAAAACAAAGAGATTACACTCACAGTTCCATATTGTTCCTTAGGCAGACCATGCTGCTAAGGTGGGTGGAGGCGGAGCTGCACTTCTCCGCTCATCTGGGTCTTTCTAGCACGACGACTTGAGCTGTTCTGCCCTGGTTTTGTCCAGGAAATGCTTTATAGACTTGCTATGTGACATCACGGAGAGATGCATGCTGGGTTAATCCCACCTCTCCCTTTTGGATTTAGAATTACACTAGAAAACTTATACTAATCATAACTCCGTGGGGGCAGCCCGCACAGACCCATATAGGGCATCATTGGTTGTGATTTGTTGAGTACAATAATTCAAGACCAAATATGCAGTAGTTCTGATACACCGTTTAGCTGGAACACATATCTCAGGTTCTGAAAGGATTACGCTTCGCCAGAACCACGGCAGCGACGCTGTGACCGCCCGGATTACAAAAATGTGATTTTCATATCTCTAGGGTATTTGGTTCTTATGGTATAGTCTCTCATAGTTTTATTCGTTTCAAACAAAGAAGTTTTTCCCGCTCTGAAGAGGAGAGAAGGAAACAAATGGTTGTAACAGCAGGGGGGTCTCCTATTACTAGTGCGAACACAGGCTGTAGAGGAGGGGGGGTGGCACTGCTCTGTGTGTGTGTGAAGGGAGGAGGGATGAAGCTGCAGAGCCAGCAGCCTGGATTGTCATATCTGCCGGATCTTTCTGGAAAGTTACAACAGAAAACATCATATTTTGTGGACAAAACCCCATACCTCACAGACATTGTACATCACACCGTATCTCTGTGATTTAAGGGCATAAAAATTCAAAGTTGGAAAATTGCGAAATTTTCTAAATTTTCGCCAAATGTCCGTTTTTTTCACAAATAAACGCAAGTTATTTGAATGAAATTTTACCACAATCATGAAGGACAATATGTCACGAGAAAACAGTGTCAGAATCACTGGGATCCATTTAAGCGTTTCAGAGTTATTACCTCATAAAGGGACAGTGGTCAGAATTGTAAAAATTGGCCTGGTCATTAACGTGCAAACCACCTTTGGGGCTTAAGGGGTTAATGAAGTCATCAGGAATAGCAGAGAATGCCATCTCACCTGCCTCCCAGAGTTCATCTAGATTCTTTGGTTTTGCCTTCCAAGCTTTCTCTTTCATCCTACCCCAAACATGCTCAATGATGTTCATGTCAGGTGACTGGGCTGGCCAGTCCTTGAGCACCTTGATCTTTTTAGCCTGGAGGAACTATGTTGTAGAGATGGATGGATGAGATGGAGCACCATCCTGCTGTAGAATTTGACCCCTTTTATGATTTGGAATATAAGAGGTAGCTAATCCTTCTTGATATTTTAGGCTATTGATATTGCCTTCCACCTTGCAAATGTTTTGCACACCCCCATACTCAATGTAACCCCAGACCATTATCTTTCCACCACCAAATGTAACTGTTTCCTGGGTGTATTTTGGATCCATATGGGCTCCAGTAGGTCTCCTGCAGTATTTGCGGCGGCTGTGATGTAATCCTACTGAAGATTCATAAGAGAAATCCACCTTCTGCCACTTTTCCAGCATCCATCTGATTATCAGGCTGTGGGACTTTGCAAATACCACACGGTTTTTTATTTGCCTTTTGTTTAGTGCTGGCTTCTGGGCACTGATTCGACCATGGAGGCCATCTTGAGACAGAATCCTACAAACTGTTCTAGTTGACACAGGGACTTGAGGTGACCAGGCCTGTTGGAGCTCTGCTGTAGTGGAAGAGGGGCTTGCTTTGGATTCTCTAACCAACAGACGTTCCTCCTGAGCAGTTGTCTTGCGGGGTCTGCCGGACCTGGGCTTGTCAAACACATCTCCAGTCTCTTCAAATCTTTTTTTAATTCTTTGTACTTGAAGCTGAGACATAATTAAAGGTGCCAGCCACCTCTGCAGTGGATCTGGTCTTCAGCCTCTTGATAATCCAGGCTTTGGTCGCAGGGTGGATTTTTGGCATGTTGTCAGAGCTCAAGTTGCAGCTCAAGTGAAGGTCTGGGGTGCTGGGTTTCTTTTTATACACACCCACTAATTAACCGATCATTTACTGAGCACAGGTGAAGATGTAAACTAGGATTGGGGGCATTACATGACCAGGCAACAAAACTTTTGTCTTACCAAAATCTGACCATTCTGTGTCCACTAAATGATCAATATTTCTGCATTGATGACAATTTATTTTCTGAACCAAAACCACATTTCGGAGGGTTTCAGCTTTCAAAGGAATAATTTAGGGTATGTGCACACGGTGCGGATTCTGCTGCACGGAGAAATCTGTCATTTTTTTGTGGTACGGTAGAGTAGAATTTTTCTGAGTGTCTTACACAATTTCTTGACACCATTTTGCTGAATCCAAAAAAAATACATACAGGCCACACATTTTACAGTGTGGTGTATCTGTGACACGCCTCAGCCATCCGTGTACTAAAAATTTGGGCATTTTAGGCCTAAATTCCATTTTTTTGCTGTCTGTCACTGTAGTTATATACAGCACTATTTAGTCTTTTTTAAAAAACAGGCCACATATTTCTCAGTGTGGTATCTCCGTGCCAGGCCTCATATATCTGGGCCTTTTAGGCCGGTGTAACAGCGTGTCCCTCCCCCTGCAATGTAATCGGCCTGAGTCATCCACCAGTGGGGGAGTCTGTCTTTGCTCTCCTCAGCATAGGACTTATCCAATACAAGCGTGTAATTTATGCCGATATTCCACTTTTTTTGCTGTCTGTCACTCTAGTTATACACAGCACTTTTTTGCATTTTTTTAAAAAAAAATACAGGCCACGGATTTGTCGGTGTGGTATCTCCGTGCCAAGCCTCATTTATCTGTGCAAAAAATTTGGCCATTTTAGGCCTACATATTCTCGTGTTTTTGCAGTCTGTTACCGGACTTATTAACACAAATCTGATAACCAAAGAAACATTTTTATCTACAGTCCAGATAGGTAAAAGTGTGGTTTTCCCGCACACGTAGTTCGCTCCCAATTCAGCCATTTGTAGTGAACGTGTATAATATTCTAGTCCATTTACAATGGGCAAGGAGCGTGGCAAGGGACGGGGAAGTGGACGTGATGGTGATGTGCATGCCGAGGCCGTGGGCAAGCTGAAATTACATAGTAACATAGTTATTAAGGTTGAAGGGAGACTTTAAGTCCATCTAGTTCACCCCATATCCTATCCTAACTTGCCCTAACATGTTGATCCAGAGGAAGGCAAAAAAAAACCACATGGCAAACAGCAAGCTTCACATTGGGGAAAAAAATTCCTTCCCGACTCCACATACGGCAATCAGCTCCCTGGATCAACGCAATATTAAGGAAACTAGTGTATATACCCTGTAATATTATACTTTTCAAGAAAGGCATCCAGTCCCTTCTTACATGTTAGTAGGGAATCACTCATTACAACATCATATGGCAGAGAGTTCCATAGTCTCACTGCTCTTACAGTAAAGAATCTGCGTCTGTGAGTATGCTTAAACCTTCTTTCCTCCAGACGTAGAGGATGCCCCCTTGTCCCCGTCACAGGTCTAAGAGTAAAAAGATCATTAGGAAGGTCTCTGTACTGTCCCCGCATATATTTATACATTGTAATAAGATCACCCCTAAGAATAACCCCAGGTGTAATCACCTGTCTTGGTATTGCAGACCCCCCAGTTCCCTAATAACCTTGGTCGCTCTTCTCTGCACCCGCTCCAGTTCAGCTATGTCTTTCTTATGCACCGGAGACCAGAACTGTACGCAGTATTCTAAGTGTGGTCGCACTAGTGACTTATATAGAGGTAACATTATGTTCTCCTTTTGAGCATCTATGCCTCTTTTAATGCATCCCATTATTTTATTTGCCTTTGCAGCATCTGCCTGACACTGGCCACTAAATGGGAGTTTGTCATCCACCCATACACCCAGGTCTTTTTCAGTGACTGTTTTGCCCAGTGTTTTACAATTAAGCACATAATTATACATCTTGTTCGTTCTACCCAAGTGCCTGACCTTACATTTATCCCCATTAAAGCTCATTTGCCTTTTATCAGCCCAAGCTTCTAGTCTACATAAATCCTCCTGTAATATAAAATTGTCCTCCTCTGTATTGATTACCCTGCAGAGTTTAGTGTCATCTGCAAATATTGAAATTCTACTTTCTATGCCCCCTACAAGGTCATTAATAAATACGCTAAAAAGAAGCGGGCCCAAAACTGACTCCTGTGGTACCCCACTGCTAACCGTGACCCAGACCGAGTGTGGTCCATTAATAACCACCCTTTGTTTCCTATCCCTGAGCCAGCTCTTAACCCACTTACACATATTTTCCCCATCCCCATCGTTCTCATTTTATGTATCAACCTTTTGTGCGGCACTGTATCAAAAGCTTTTGAAAAGTCCATGTACACCACGTCCACTGCATTCCCTTGGTCCAGTCCGGAACTTACCTCTTCATAGAAGCTTATCAGATTTGTCTGACAGGAACGGTCCCTTGTAAACCCATGTTGATATTGGGTCATGAGGTTATTCTTCTCCAGATACTCCAGTATAGTATCTCTTAGAAAACCCTCCAGGATTTTACCCACAGTTGAGGCTAAACTCACTGCCTCTAATTTCCAAGTTCAGTTTTGGTCCCCTTTTTGAATATTGGCACCACATTTGCTATACGCCAGTCCTGTGGTACAGACCCTGTTATTATGGAATCTTTAAAGATTAAAAAGAATGGTCTATCTATGACTGTGCTTAATTCCTGCAGTACTCAGGGGTGTATCCCATCTGGGCCCGGGGATTTGTCAATTTTAGTGATTTTTAGACGCCGCCATACTTCCTGCTGGGTTAAGCAGGTGACATTTAACGGAGAATTTTTTTATCCCTGATCATGTTATCTGTCATGGGATTTTCTTGTGTAAATCCTGTTGAAAAAAAGTCATTTAACATATTGGCTTTTTCCTCATCCACCATTTCACCCAGACTATTTTTAAGGGGGCCAACACTATCATTTTTTTAGTTTCTTACTATTTATGTAGTTAAAGAATATTTTGGGATTATTTTTACTTTCTCTGGCAATGAGTCTCTCTGTCTCAATCTTTGCTGTCTTGATTTGCTTTTTACAGAATTTATTTAATTTTCTGTATTTAGTTAATGCCTCATCACTCCCTACTTGCTGTAATTCTCTGCTTTATTTTTGTCTCCTATTGCTCCCCTTACAGCTCTATTTAGCCATAGTGGTTTCCTCCTATTTCTCACATGTTTGTTCCCATACGGTATATGTTGTGCACAGCTCCTATTCAGGAGGATAATAAACGTCTCCCATTGTCTTTGTGTATTTTTATGTCTCAGAATATCGTCCCAGTTAATTGCACCAAGAAATTGGCCCACCAAAAACACCCACATCTTCTTGTTGGACCTTAGTGTCCAAAGTCCAAGACAGCACTATTGAAGCCCGAGCAGTGTGAAAAGGTTGTTGGTTGGATAGCGGATAATACTTCCAGTTACTTATCCACCACTACCACCACCCTGTCTTCCACACAGTCAAGTCAGAGTAACCGTGAATCTGGACTGCATATTCCTCACCCTGATCCTCCTTCCTCCCACCATGCCGAGTGCCCGGAGACAACTGATCCCACACTCGGACACTCCGAAGAGTTGTTCAGTTTTCCATTTGTAGATTCGTGCCTCGCGCCTGATCCACTTGAAGCGGGGCAAGATGAGATTCCATGTAGCGATGCACAAATATTTGAGCAGCCACTGTCACAAGATGTAATGATGAGACACAATTGCCGGAAAGTCAGGAGGAGGAAAAGGGTGTGGAAGTGGAAGATGAGGTGGTGGATGATATAGTAAGTGACCCAACCTGGCAGGAGGACATGCAGAGCGAGGACAGTAGCACGCAGGGGGAGGGAGGCGTAGCACCACTTCAAGCAGGAAGAAGCAGTGTGGTGGCCGCAGACAGAAGACCGGCAACCATTCCCCGTAACACCAACATGACGGAAGTTGCCAGTCCAACTGTTGTGAAGGGTTAATACTAAAATCAGAGCTTAAGTTTCACTTCTCCATTTCTCTGTAGGTTTCGTTTCTTAACTTTTGTTGCTGTAAGATAAATTTTTATAATTGGCATGGGCTGCCATGAAACCAGACTGTTCTCATCAGGTACAAAGATAAGTGAGGCGGGGGTGTAAAACTCTGAAGAATATGCCATTATACTACTTTCTCCGCTATCTAGGTATGGATATATATGTAGTTTCCGGTTTTCTTGCAATATTATTGGCTTACAAAGTGAAATGATGCTATTGGTACTTGAAAACCTTGCATAATTAAGCAAAATATTATAAAAGATGTGACTAAAATAAAGGGGCTTAGTGATCTGCCTTGATCCTCCTGTATAGAGACCCCAGTCTCCGTGTGGTCATTTGAGGTGCTAGCAACACTGGAATAATTTGGAAATCACTGGCTCAACCGTGAAGGGTTAATTTAGCCCTCCCTAAATAGCTACCTCGACAGTGGCGCCCAACATGGGGCCCCCGAACAGGGACGCCTCTGCCCCCGGAGGACAAGACAAAGGACCCTCGGAGCGGACACAGGTGCTGGAAAATTGGGACTGATCACCCCCCACGGCAACCACGTTAAGTTGGCAGTTATACTGTTCAGACTGACCGTTGGTGTGGTTTTCCTGTGCTTGTTGCTGCAAAGAGGATCTGAGGTTTGTCCCCTGGTGGGGTGATTCATGGGTGGAATCATATAGAGGTGTAGTCCCGTTGGGGGCCCAGTGCTAGAACCGTACCTCATAAGGGACGGACACCCCGGATTAACCAGTGATTGTGACTCTCTTTGTAGTCAAAATATCCTGAAATCCTGAATTCACTATTAGAGTCAGGCATGGTGAGTGATCGAAGACTGGGTAGGATACGTAACTCAGGTATATATAGATAGATAGATATAACCAGAGGTGTCCGGAGGGATAGTCTGAGACGCCCTCCTCCTTTCACTGAGTACCGCGAATTTTGGACTTCCCAGAGGGAGTTGACCCTGTGAAACAAACAGAGACGGCTGCTCCAGTATTGTGCACAACTGAAGTAAGGATATTTAGCTCTAAAGGAGAGAATTATGTTTCTGTGGAAGAAAAAGAAAAATTTGGAATTGTGTGAAGGATCAGATACTGTTAGTCTTATGACTCAAAGACGAGGAAAGAAATTTGTCAGGAATGCAGGAAAAATATTTTCGATTCTGGGATTTCCTAAGGGCGGGAGGTTGCAGCCTACGCTATGGGATGAAGGAGTTTAAAAAATAAATAAGTAAATAAATAAAGGAAGGTTGACTGATGATGGATTACTTGAAGGCGCTGAGGAATTCCGTGGCTTGGCACATGAATTGTGTAATGAAGGTTATGTGGACATTGAACAGCAAGTGAATTCTGATTGTTTGTGTTACTGCTATTTTGAAGAAGGAAAAATTGTCTATTATGACAGGGATGGGATGTATTGTGGTTCAAGAAAGTGACTGTGGTGTGAGAATGTGTTTGATTAAAGAAGGAACTAAGATCCAGACAATGTGTCAGGCAGTCGAATAGTTAAAAGTGATGATTTGAAAGAAGAGGTCTCCCTGCTAGATGACAATTGTACAAGGAGACCAAGAGTCACAGCCCCCACCTCTGCTGACGGCACCTATTATCATCCGCAGCCAGCCTCAATCCCCGTTCACCCTATCCAGAGGAAAAAAAAAAGTTTTCAGAAGACTTTATCCTGCTCTGTTCAGAAGAGAGAGAAAAAAAAAAAGCAAGCTAGCAGCTGCAGCTGCTTCAGTACCCCCTCCCATCTTAGCCCACACCATATCCCCCTTCGCCCCTACCACAGCTGCGAGCACACAGCCAGTCTCTTATCAGTATCATTGGAGCACACAGCAAACTCTGCCCCCCCCCTCAGACTTCAGCTAGTGGGAACCCTGCTCCTCAGCCCCTCCCTGCTAATTCTCGTTACTGCTCAGTTTGTGATCTCTCCCACATGTCCAGTAAATTTACTAGGGGCAGATTTATTATCACAGTTCTGCTCCAGAATACAATTCCAAGATGATGGTCAGATGTTTTTTCTGTTATATAATCCATATGTAGATGAAGACAGTGAGGAAATCTGTATTTTGCATGCCCTTCTCACGGTTATGATGGCCCTGATAGGCTCAGATCCACCCCCAATATTGCCTGAGGATCAATGACTCACCCCATACCTCTCAGAGATACCATCTAAACTCTGGTCAAAAGGGCCAAATGATATAGGGAAAATGCCTGTAGAACCAGTAAAAGTGTTTCTCAAACCTGGTGCCTAATCCTCATACTCTTTTGTCCCAAATACCCCAGGATGCTGCTTGGTTTACAGTTATTGGTCTTACCAACGCCTTCGTTAGCATTCCGTTACACCCAGACTGCAAGTTTCTATTTGCATTCACTTATCAGGAACGACAGTTAACATGGACAGTTATGTCACAAGGGGCCCAAAACAGTCCCAACCAGTTTTCAAAAAAAATATGAGCGAGTGTCTTTTGCCATTGCTGCCACTGTTAGCCTCCTTAAGTATCTGGCAGCACTGAACTGTTGGGTTTCGGCCTCGAAACTTCAGTTCTGCCTTGGTCAAGTGATATTCTTGGGTCACTGTCTCCTTCAGGGTGCCAGACACCTCGCAGAAGAAAGAAAAATAGCTGTCAGCTCCCTTCCTTTCCAAAAAGATGAAACTGAACTCCAGCGTTTTCTTATGCACTTATTGTTGTCAGTGGATACCGGATGCATCCCGCATAATGCAACCCCTTTACAACGCCTTGAAAGACGTATAATGAACTATAAGGAAAGATGGCAGTGATGAGGAATACCTCCAATATGATTGTTCCCAACTTCTGACTGAAGAAACAGCTACTCCACCAAATGTCAGTGAGAATCCATTCCCAAATCCTGATCTGGTGTTATACACGGATGGTTCAAGATATGCTGACGAGTTTGTTAGATTCCACACCGGATACGCTGTTACCACAGAGGACACTGTAGTGCACGCAGCTGCACTCCTGCCCTCACAGTCAGCACGAGAAGCAGAACTCCAGGCTCTGTCTACTGCATGTACTTTGGCCAAGAACAGACGGGCTAATATATACTCGGACTCACGGTATGCATTTGGTATTGCTCATGATTTTGGGGCTCTATGGGCCAATCGAGGGTTTATTACTACTGCCGGAACCCCAGTGAAAAATGCTGAAGTTGTTAAAACCCTCATGGACTCGATCAAATTACCTACTCAGGTGGACATTATCAAAGTTAAGGCGCACGGTTCTAGGAACAGCCTACAGACTGTTGGCAACATATTTGTGGATATGCAAGCAAAAGCCGCCGCTCTTTTACCAGTTGAACCAACCATACCAACTATGGTGACCACACGCTCTCAGCGTAAACAGTTACAAGAAGCACTGACCCTACAAGAACCTGATGATCTAGAACAGACTGAAGTTTCCTGTCGGACCCCGCGAGACCGCTTAATGACGATGCAGAGAATGTCTCCAAAGGAAGAGGTGAAGCAATGGAAGACTGATGGGGCACGTATGGATAATGGTCTCTGGAAAAAGGACCAACTCGTGTGTCTCCATAAGCGGATGTACCCTGCTATTGCCACATGGGCACATGGACCTACACATCGAGGAAAGAATCAGGCCTTCGCACTGGTGCAAAAATTCTTCTGGGCCCCGGGAATTTCCACAGTTTGGTCAGCGCTCAACTGTGCCTGTAATATCAGTCAGACCTGTAATGCCGGTCAACTTCAACGTGTACCCCCGAAGCACCTTGCTAAGCCCGACTATCCTTTCCAAAGGCTCCAGGTGGACCATATCACGTTGCCTAAGTCTGGAAGGTATGAATACTGTTTGGTTGTTGTTGACATGTTCTCCAGTTGGCCGGAAGCATTCCCTGTTACCAACATGACTGCAAAGACCACAGCGAAGAAACTGGTGATGGAAGTCATATGCAGATATGGGGTTCCAGAAGTTGTTGAAAGTGATCAAGGTCCGGCCTTTTCTTCTCATGTGTACCAAGAACTTCTGACAATGCTTGGATCCACTGTAGCCCTACATACTCCGTACCACCCACAATCCAGTGGTGAAGTTGAGAGGTTGAATGGCACACTGAAGGGACAATTGACCAAAATGATGCAGGAGACTACGGCTCCATGGCCAGAGCTCCTACCCATTGTACTATACCATATTCGTACTACCCCTATTGCAAAACATGGCCTGTCCCCATATGAGATATTGTTTGGTGCTAGGCCCCCAGTTGCAAATTTCCAGCCTCAGCAGTTATCAGAAGAAACTGACCGTGCTGTTCAATGTGTTATTCAGCTTAGTAAAAATCTTGCTAACACCTATGTTCTAGTTTTCTTTTCTTTTCCAGATTCAGCAGAAACTGACACCTGTTATAACCTGAAGCCTGGTGATTTAGAAGTCGTGAAGAGGCATGTCAGGAAGCACGGACTAGAACCCTTGTATGACGGTCCCTATCAAGTCCTCCTCATCACCCAACAAGCCAATATCAAATGAAGGGGACATAATGTTTTGGTTTTTCGCATTTTCCATATTATTATTGGTAGAAGTTAAAAGTTAAAGTTAGAAGATATTCAATGACTCAGAGATCAATACGATAAAGACAATGATCATACTAAGGACAGTTGGTAGTCAGACACTTTCTCCTTTCTCAATCCAGCCAATTGATTTAGGGGAATTGGGGGCTGGATAGCTGGGATCTTACAGGGCTTGTTACACATTGCTGCCTGTATCCTTGTTGTATATGTGATACTAAAACTTGTTCTTTGGTGTATTTCTGTATGAATTAGGAAATTCTGCACTAAGCCAGCTAATGATGATACCAAAGGTGTCGTTGCCCCTGCCTTTCTCTCCACCGATCTCAAAAGGCTACTTGATGAAGATGTTGAAGCCAAGCACATGCCTACCTACAAAAGATCCCCACCACCGTCATCAAAAATTGTTATTTGTGAACTGCAGTATACAGGGGGGGACGGGTGCGCCGTGACAGCCATGACTGATAACACGGCATCAGCCATGTGAAGACCAGTACCCCTCAAGCTGTTAGCTTGGGATAGCACCTCTGATGCTACATATGTGTTAAACAAATTTATCTAGGGGGGAATGTGAAGGGTTAATACTAAAATCAGAGCTTAAGTTTCACTTCTCCATTTCTCTGTAGGTTTCGTTTCTTAACTTTTGTTGCTGTAAGATAAATTTTTATAATTGGCATGGGATGTCATGAAACCAGACTGTTCTCATCAGGTACAAAGATAAGAGAGGCGGGGGTGTAAAACTCTGAAGAATATGCCATTATACTACTTTCTACTCTATCTAGGTACGGACATATATGTAGTTTCCGGTTTTCTTGCCATATTATTGGCTTACAAAGTGAAATGATGCTATTGGCACTTGAGAACCTTGCATATTTGAGCAAAATATTATAAAAGATGTGACTAAAATAAAGGGGCTTAGTGTTCTGCCTCGATCCTCCCGTACAGAGACCCAGTCTCCGTGTGGTCATTTGAGTTGCTAGCAACACTGGAATAATTTGGAAATCACTGGCTCAACCGTGAAGGGTTAATTTAGCCCTCCCTAAATAGCTACCTCGACACTGTTAGGTCTTCCCGAGTGTGGTTACTTTTTAAAGACTCTGCCGATAACCCCAAACATGCCATTTGCAACACCTGTCATGCCAGCATCAGCAGGGGTAGCAAAACTACCAGCCTGACTACCAGCAGAATGATCAGGCACATGACAGCAAAGCACCCGACTTTGTGGGCCCAATCCCAAGCTCCAGGAACAGTGGTCTGCGGTTGACAACACTGCTTCTTCCCCTGTTGTGCGTGCAAGCCAATCCCCTGTCCAAGGTGCATGCGAAGATGCCTCCTGCCCTACACCTGCCATTGCCCACACTCAAATATCACCATCATCAAGCACGTCCGCATCCTTCAGTTGTCCATACCCCAGTCATTGGAACGTAAGTGGAAATACGCAGCCAATGCCCCACAGGCCACAGTACTCAATTCACACATTTCTCATCTGCTTGCACTCAAAATGTTGCCTTTTAGGCCCGTGGAGATGGAAGCTTTCCGCAACCTGATGGCGGCAGCTGTCCCAAGTTACTCGGTCCCCAGCCGCCACTATTTCTCCCGCTGTGCCGTTATGGCATTACACAAACACGTGTCCCACAACATTACCCGTGCTGTTATGAATGAGTCACCGTAGGAGGCAAAAACAGAAATACTAGCTAAGTCCAGAAAACCAGAGAAGTTGGCAGCTATCGGATTTCAGACCCCTGAACCTATCAACAACAACTAGCAGTAGCCGTGGGGGGTTCCTACGGTGCCCTAGACCCCTCAATCACAGCCGGAGAACTAAATAGCCTAAAGACAGAAAGGGAAATCTAAACTGCCCCAGAGCAGACCCCAAAGCAATAGGCAGCCCCAAACATATAATGACGGTGAAGCAAGATGAAAAAACACTCACACAGATAGAAAGATAGGCTGAGCAAATGATGGGGGCCAAGCTAACTAAATAGGACAGGATAGAAAAGCTGCTGTCTGCAATCCGCCAAAACCCTATCAAAACAAGAGCCAACAGACTGATAGGGAAAAAAGCCCTGAAGATGCTAGGCTTCAAAAAGACTATATCAGTACTCAGGTATTTTCTGAGGACAGAGCAAAAAGGAATTTAGCTCACCCCAGCAGGGAATGGCAGAAATCCAGAAAAACAAGGCAAAACAAAACCAAAACACAAATGCAAAAAGCAGAGCAGGAAACTTAGCTTTTGAGGAGCAGGAATCAGACTGGTCTCCTAGAATCCCTCTGAGAAATCACCAGCAAGGCAGAAGGGCATTGGCTGCCTTATATCCAGTCAGCAATTCCAGTCACCTAGTCATCATCATCCTGCTCAGGTGCTTGGTAATCAGCCTCACTACCTTCCTTCACCAGAAGAGGGAGTTCATTAGACCTCAATGGTGAAGGGGAAAATGAACTCACAACAGTACCTCCCCCTTGAGGAGGGGTCACCAAACCCTCATCCACGCCACCAGGGCGATCAGGGTGAGTCCCATGAAAGGCACGCACCAATCTTTTGGCATGAATATCAGAGGCAGAGACCCAGGAATTATCCTCCTGACCATAACCCTTCCACTTAACCAAATACTGGAGTCTCCGTCTAGCCAGACGGGAATCCAGTATCTTCTCTACCTCATATTCCATGTTACCTTCAACCAATACAGGGTCCGGAGGTGCCACCCCAGGAACAACTGGTTCAACAAACCTCTTCAACAAGGACTTATGAAACACATTATGGATTTTAAATGTGACAGGAAGAGCCAAACGAAAAGAGACTGGATTAATAATCTCCAAAATCTTGTAAGGTCCAATAAATCTAGGCTTAAACTTAGGAGAAGCCACCTTCATAGCGATATTTTTTGATGATAACCAAACCATATCACCAACCTTAAACTGGGGACCAATGGTCCTATGTCGGTTGGAAAACCGCTGGGCCTTTTCCTGGGAGAGAGATAACTTATCCACCACTTGGTCCCAGATCTGGTGCATTCTCTCCACCACAGTGTCAACACCTGGGCAGGCAGAAGGCTCCACCTGCCATGAAGAAAATCGAGGATGAAACCCAAAATTACAAAAATAAGGTGACATCAAAGTGGCAGAACTAGCTCTATTATTTAACGCAAATTCGGCCAAGGGCAAAAATGAAACTCAATCATCCTGATCAGCGGAAATAAAACATCTCAAATACGACTCCAAGGTCTGGTTTGTTCTCTCCGTCTGCCCATTGGTCTGAGGGTGAAAAGCAGAGGAGAAGGACAACTGAATTCCCAGCTTGGAACAGAAAGTCCTCCAAAATCTAGACACAAACTGAACTCCTCTGTCAGATACAATGTTCTCAGGAATCCCGTGCAAGCGAACCACCTGTTGCAAAAACAGGGGCACCAACTCAGAGGAAGATGGCAACTTAGGGAGTGGTACAAGATGAACCATCTTAGAGAACCTATCACAAATCACCCAAATAACAGTCATTCTCTGAGAGACAGGCATATCAAAGATGAAATCCATTGAAATATGGGTCCATGGCCTCCTGGGGACCGGCAAAGCCATCAACAACCCACTAGAGCGAGAACAAGGTTTAGACCGGGAGCAAGTCCCACAGGACTGCACAAAATTCCTGACATCACGAGACAAGGCGGGCCACCAAAAAGATCGACTCACCAGATCTCTAGTACCAAAAATACCTGGATGACCAGCCAATGCAGAGCAATGAACTTCAGACATCACTCTCTTCTTCCACTGGTCAGGAACATACAACTTTCCACTGGGACAACGCTCAGGTTTGTCCTCCTGGAACTCTTCCAGAGCACGTCTCAAATCGGGCGAGATGGCAGAAAGAACTACCCCTTCGCCTAAGATGGTAGCAGGCTTGGTCACCACTAGAGTTGAGCGATACCGTCCGATACTTCAAAGTATCGTATCGGATGGTATCGGCCGATCTTTAAAAAAAGTATCGGTATCGCCGATTCCAATACCGGAAGTCCCATTCAAGTCTATGGGACTTCCGGTATCGGAATAAGAAAAACCCTTTCCTGCCCTTGTACAGCCTCTCTGGGGTCTGTACGGGCCTTTCGGGGGGCTGTGCCGGCCTGCCAGGGGGTCTGTGCAGGCTCCGGTGGTCTGTGCCGGCCTGCCGGTGGTCTGTGCAGGCTCCGGGGGTCTGTGCAGGCATCGTCCGATGGGACTACAAGTCCCATCGGGCGATGCCTGCTACCATGACAGTGATTGACACATTAGCCAATGATGGGACAGTAGTAGTCCCATCATCCGGCTAATGTGTTAAATGTAAAAAAAAAAAAAAAAAAAAAAAAAAATTACATGCTACATACATACAACATGCATACTACATACATGCTACATTCATACTACATACTACATACATGCTACATTCATACTACATACATACTACATGCAACATACATACTACATATATACTACATGCATGCTACATACATACTGCATGCTACATACATACCACATATATACTACATACATACTACATGCATGCTACATGCATGCTACATGCTACATACATAACACATATATACTACATGCATGCTACATACATACTACATGCTACATACTACATGCATGCTACATACATACTACATGCTACATACTACATATATACTACATGCATGCTACATACATACTACATGCTACATACATACTACATATATACTACATGCATGCTACATACATGCTACATACTACATGCATGCTACATACATACTACATGCTACATACTACATATATACTACATGCATGCTACATACATACTACATGCTACATACATACTACATATATACTACATGCATGCTACATACATACTACATGCTACATACATACTACATATATACTACATGCATGCTACATACTACATGCTACATACATACTACATATATACTACATTCATACTACATACTACATATATACTACATACATACTACATACATACTACATGCATGCTACATACATACTACATGCATGCTACATACATACTACATGCATACCACATATATACTACATACATACAATACATTCATACAATACATACATAGACATACAGTACATATAACATAGAGTAACATACTTACCAATACTTGTCACATTGTTCCCCGAAGCCATTGTCTTTTCCGGGATAAATATTAACATAACAAACCACAAAAATACTCACCCACGATCCGAAGCAGTCCACGAGTGTGTCCCACGACGATCTTGGGTAGAGAACTGCAGCATCAGATGATGCTGCCGTTCTCTACGGGCTGCAGGAATCCAATGACGGAAGGTAGGTATCCTTCCGCACTGTATTCCTCCGCCACTTAAAAAAAAAAAAGTCCCTAGTCTCACTTTATGCCATTGCTGTGTGGGAAATTCCCACACAGCAATGGCATAAAGTGAGACTAGGGACTTTTTTTTTTTAAGTGGCGGAGGAATACAGTGCGGAAGGATACCTACCTTCCGTCATTGGATTCCTGCAGCCCGTAGAGAACGGCAGCATCATCTGATGCTGCAGTTCTCTACCCAAGATCGTCGTGGGACACACTCGTGGACTGCTTCGGATCGTGGGTGAGTATTTTTATGGTTTGTTATGTTAATATTTATCCCGGAAAAGACAATGGCTTCGGGGAACAATGTGACAAGTATTGGTAAGTATGTTACTCTATGTTATATGTACTGTATGTCTATGTATGTATTGTATGAATGTATTGTATGTATGTAGTATGTATGTAGTATGTATGTAGCATGCAGTATGTATGTAGCATGTATGTAGTATGTATGTAGTATATATGTAGTATGTATGTAGCATGCATGTAGTATGTATGTAGTATGTATGTAGCATGCAGTATGTATGTAGCATGTATGTAGTATGTATGTAGTATATATGTAGTATGTATGTAGCATGCATGTAGTATGTATGTAGCATGCATGTAGTATGTATGTAGCATGCATGTAGTATGTATGTAGCATGCATGTAGTATGTATGTAGTATTTTTTTTTTTTTTTTTTTAACATTTAACACATTAGCCGGATGATGGGACTACTACTGTCCCATCATTGGCTAATGTGTCAATCACTGTCATGGTAGCAGGCATCGCCCGATGGGACTTGTAGTCCCATCGGACGATGCTTGCACAGACCCCCGGACATCAGCACAGCCCCCCGGCAGGCCGGCACAGCCCCCCGGCAGGCCGGTACAGACCCCCACAGGGTGCACAGACCACCGGCAGGCCGGCACAGCCCCCCGGCAGGCCGGTACAGACCCCGGGCAGTCCACACAGCCCCCCGGCAGGCCGGCACAGCCCCCCGGCAGGCCGGCAGAGACCCCCGGAAGGCCCGAAATGACGGCGCATCATGATGCGCACACACCGCGCATCATGATGACGTCAGGCCGTCAATCAACTGAACTTCCGATTCCGATGCCGAATTCCGATATTGAAAAAATATCGGAAGTCGGTATCGGAATTCCGATACAGCAAGTATCGGCCGATACCCGATACTTGCGGTATCGGAATGCTCAACACTAGTCACCACAGGAGAATCAGCAAAGAAGCTCCTAGAGAGAGCGTCAGCCTTGACATTCTTAGTGCCAGGAAGAAAAGAGACCACAAAATCAAAACGTGTAAAAAACAAGGCCCACCTAGCCTGTCTAGGGTTCAAGCGTTTGGCCGACTCCAGGTAAATCAAATTCTTGTGGTCAGTGAGGACCACAACTTGATGTTTAGCTCCCTCCAACCAATGTCTCCAAACCTCAAATGCCCATTTCATGGCTAACAGTTCCCGATTCCCCACATCATAGTTACATTCAGATGGAGAGAACTTTCGGGAAAAGAAAGCACAGGGATTCATTTTAGATGTTACAGGATCCTTTTGGGACAAAACAGCTCCTGCACCAATCTCAGAAGCGTCCACCTCTACCTGGAACGGGAGTGAGACATCAGGTTGCCGCAAAACCGGGGCAGAAGTGAATCTTCGCTTCATCTCCTGAAAGGAAGACACAGCCTCCGGAGACCAATTCAACACATCAGCACCCTTCTTAGTCAGTTCAGTCAATGGCTTGGTAATACTAGAAAATTTTGCTATAAATTTCCGATAAAAATTAGCAAAACACAAAAACTTCTGGAGGGCCTTCAAAGAAGTGGGCTGAACCCAATCATAAATGGCCTGTACCTTGGCCAGGTCCATTTCAATAGTTGACGGAGACAAAATAAATCCCAAAAATGAAATCCTCTGTACCCCAAAAAGGCATTTCGATCCTTTGACATACAGGGAATTCTCCCTCAAGATCCAGAACACAGTCCGAACATGTTCCACATGAGAATCCCAATCCTTGGAGAAGGTCAAAATATCATCCAGATAGATAATCAAAAATGTATCCACAAAGTCCCGGAAAATGTCGTTCATGAAGCACTGGAAGACAGAAGGGGCATTAGTGAGCCCAAAAGGCATCACCAGGTACTCAAAATGTCCCTCCGGAGTATTAAACGCCGTCTTCCATTCATCCCCATGCTTAATGCGGATAAGATTATACGCCCCCCTGAGGTCAAGCTTGGTAAACCAGCATGCACCTTTAACTCTGGAGAACAGGCAACTGTTAGGTGGATTCATAACTGGCTTAGTGATCGGACCCAAAGAGTGGTCGTAAATGGCTGCACATCCAGTTGGAAGAATGTCTCAAGTGGGGTACCACAGGGCTCTGTCCTGGGCCCTGTATTGTTCAACATCTTTATCAACGATTTAGATGAAGGCATTGAGGGTAAACTGATTAAATTTGCTGATGACACAAAGCTAGGAGGGATAGCTAATACTAGAGAAGAGAGAGGATTCAAAAAGATTTAAATAAACTGGAGAAGTGGGCAGCAACAAACAGAATGGTTTTTAACAGGGAGAAATGCAAAGTACTACATCTGGGCAATAAAAATGGAAAAAGCATATATAGAATGGGAGGAATAGGGCTAAGTGACAGCACATGTGAAAAAGACTTGGGTATACTAATAGATCACAGACTGAATATGAGTCAACAGTGTGATGCAGCAGCAAAAAAGGCAAATGCAATTCTAGGATGTATTAACAGAAGCATACAGTCTAGATCACGTGAAGTCATTATTTCCCTCTACTCCTCTTTGGTCAGACCTCATCTGGAATATTGTGTCCAGTTTTGGGCACCACATTTTAAAAAAGACATCAACAAACTGGAGCAAGTTCAGAAAAGAGCGACCAGAATGGTGACCGGTCTGCAAACCCTGTCTTATGAGGAAAGGTTGCAGGATTTGGGAATGTTTAGTTTGCAAAAGAGAAGACTGAGAGGAGACTTAATAGCTGTCTACAAATATCTAAAGGGCTGTCACATTGTAGAAGGATCAACTTTATTCTCATTTGCACAAGGAAAGACTAGAAGCAATGGGATGAAACTGAATGGGAGGAGACACAGATTAGATATTAGAAAAAACTTTTTGACAGTTAGAGTGATCAATGAGTGGAACAGGCTGCCACGAGAGGTGGTGAGTTCTCCTTCAATGGAAGTCTTCAAACAGAGGCTGGACAGACATCTGACTGGGATGATTTAGCGAATCCTGCTTTGAGCAGGGGGTTGGACCAGATGGCCCAGGAGGTCCCTTCCAACTCTACGATTCTATGATTCTATGATTCTATGATTCTAGATCCGAAATCAGGGGTAACGGATACTGATATTTAAAAGTAATTTTGTTGAGGGCACGATAATCAATACAAGGCCTTAATGAACCATCCTTTTTGGTCACAAAAAAAAACCCGGCACCTAAGGGTGAAGAGGATGGTCTAATACGACCCTTCTCCAACGACTCCTTAATATAGGATCGCATAGCCTCGTGCTCGGGTACAGATAAATTGAAGAGCCGACCCTTGGAAAATTTACACCCCGGGCTCAGTTCAATTGCACAGTCATAACTCCTATGAGGAGGCAAAGACGCAGACTCATTCTCACTAATACATCATAAAAGTCCGCCAAATAGTCAGGAACATCATGAGACTGAGGAGAGGTGGAAAAAACCGGAGCCTCACTAAGGGCACACCGACAACCCCAACTCACCACAGACACAGATTTCCAATCCAAAACTGGATTATGAATTTGCAACCAGGGAAACCCCAGAACAATGGTATCATGCAAATTATGCAACACCAAAAATCTGCAATTTTCTTGATGGTCTGGGGCGACCCGCATTACCACCTGGGTCCAAAACCGAGGTTTATTTTTCGCCAAAGGAGTAGCATCAATCCCCCTCAAAGGGATAGGCGTCCGCAGAGGTGTCATCGGAAATCCACACTATTTAGCAAAATCCAAGTCCATTAGGTTCAGAGCTGCTCCCGAATCCACAAAAGCCTTGGCGGAAAATGTGGACAGGGAGCAGATCAGAGTAATTGCCAGAAGAAACTTAGGTTGAACACCACCCACAGAAAACGTGTGTGCAAAACGTTTCTCTCGCTTAGGACAGACAGAAATAATATGCAAGGCATCTCCACAAAAAAACACAGCTTATTACGCCTTCTGAACTCCTGACGTTGCTCCCTGGACAAAACTCTATCACATTGCATAGGTTCAGACACTTGTTCAACAGGTGGCAACACCTCTCGTGCAGTCCTGCGTTCACGTAAACGCCGATCAACCTGAATGGCTAGTGACATAGAATCGTCAAGACCAGAGGGAACAGGAAATCCCACCATAGTATCTTTTACGGCTTCTGACAAACCCTTCCGAAAGAGAGCTGCCAAGGCATTATCATTCCAGGTAGTAAGTACCGCCCACTTTCGGAATTTTTGACAGTACAATTCTGCAGAATCTTGACCCTGGCTCAATGCCAACAGGGTCTTTTCAGCCTGATCAATAGCATTAGGTTCATCATACAACAACCCCAAGGCTTGAAAAAATGCGTTCACATTAGTCAGAATAGGATCATCTGGTTTAAAAAAAAACGTCCAATCCTGGGGATCGCCACGCAGCAAAGAGATGACAGTTCTAACCTGCTGCGCGGAGCTCCCTGACGAGTTAGGCTTCAAGGCAAAAAACAATTTACAATTATTTTTGAAATTCAAAAATTTAGACCAATCCCCAAATAACACATCAGGAGTAGGGATCTTTGGTTCAGCAGCATGTGAATGAGCAAGGTAGGCGGAAATTCCCCGCACTTCTGCAGCAAGCTGCTCCACACGATCAGACAATTGCTTTATCTCCATTGAGAGAAAAAAAAATTCCCCCTATGGCCTCAGAGATATAGAGGAAAAAATATACACAAAGAAATTCTGACACCTTTTTTTTTTTTTTTTTTTACAATTCTTTCCTGCTATTGAGTACCCTAGGATCTGCGGTATGGCTGGTGATTCTGTTATGAATGAGTCACCATAGGAGGCAAAAACAGAAATACTAGCTAAGTCCAGAAAACCAGAGAAGTTGTCAGCTATCAGATTGCAGACCCCTGAACCTATCAACAACAACTAGCAGTAGCCGTGGGGGGTTCCTACGGTGCCCTAGACCACTCAATCACAGCCGGAGAACTAAATAGCCTAAAGACAGAAAGGGAAATCTAAACTGCCCCAGAGCAGACCCCAAAGCAATAGGCAGCCCCAAACATATAATGACGGTGAAGCAAGATGAAAAAACACTCACACAGATAGAAAGATAGGCTGAGCAAATGATGGGGCCCAAGCTAACTAAATAAGACAGGATAGAAAAGCTGCTGTCTGCAATCCGCCAAAACCCTATCAAAACAAGAGCCAACAGACTGATAGGGAAAAAAGCCCTGAAGACGCTAGGCTTCAAAAAGACTATATCAGTACTCAGGTATTTTCTGAAGACAGAGCAAAAAGGAATTCAGCTCACCCCAGCAGGGAATGGCAGAAATCCAGAAAAACAAGGCAAAACAAAACCAAAACACAAATGCAAAAAGCAGAGCAGAAAACTTAGCTTTTGAGGAGCAGGAATCAGACTGGTCTCCTAGAATCCCTCTGAGAAATCACCAGCAAGGCAGAAGGGCGTCGGCTGCCTTATATCCAGTCAGCAATTTTATTCACCCAGTCATCATCATCCTGCTCAGGTGCTTGGTAAACAGCCTCACTACCTTCCTTCACCAGAAGAGGGAGTTCATCAGACCTCAACGGTGAAGGGGAAAATGAACTCACAACACCGTGCCCTCAACAATGCTGTTACTGGGAAAGTCCACCTAACCACGGACACGTGGACAAGTGCTTGTGGTCAGAGACGGTATATCTCGCTGACAGCACACTGGGTTAACATAGTGAAAGCCGGGACCCAGTCAGACCTTGGGATGGAACACGTCCTCCCGACGCCAAGGATGCCAATCAGGGCTGCCCCCACAGTCTACAGCTCCTGCACCTCCTCCTCTTCAGCCTCCATCTCTGAAATGAGCACATCAGTCACAAGCTGGAAGCACTGCAGCACTGCCTCAGCCAAGCGGCAACAGGCTGTGCTGAAGCTAATTCGCTTAGGTGACAAACCGCACAATGCTGAAGAGTTGTGGACAGCTCTGAAAGAGCAGGCAGATGTGTGACTGATCCCGTTGAATCTCCAGCCAGGCATGGTTGTGTGTGACAATGGCCCGAACCCGGTGGCGGCTCTAAGGCGAGGTGAACTGACATACGTACCATGCCTGGCCCATGTGCTTAACTTCGTTTTTCAACGTTTTCTAAAAAGCTACCCGGAGCTCTAGATCATCTGGTGAAAGTACACCACCTGTGTGCCCATTTTAGAAAGTCAGCTACAGCTGGTTGTTATATATATATGGGTTTGTTTGTTTTTTCTGTCTATTTTCCTTCTTTACCAGGAAGGGTTAATTTCTTGATGTGAGATTTGAAATTGACCTTCCACCTGATGCCCTCTGTGGCAGAGTATATAACTCAGATGACTGTGTGTGTGTATACCATGACTAAGGCTTAATTGCTGAAACGCGTTGGTCATATCTCTGCCTCTTGTGTTACCCACATTGTTTTTTCATGGTTTCAAGAAGCAAATAAAAAACTGTTCTTATACATCGGTGGATTGTTTCACAGCTGGAGCACACCCTTCTTCTTTTCTGCTGATTGCCGACACCCTGGCCTGGCTCCGTGCAGAGGACTTCCATTACTGCAGACCAGCATGCTGTGGTGAGCTGACTTTCCTTTCCCCTACCCCATCTTTTGATATATTTTTACAGTTGTTTGTGTCGGTGCTCCCACCTTTTATTTATGGATGATTCATGAAAAAATCCAGAAGATACGAGTGATCATAGAATCATAGAATGGTAGAGTTGGAAGGGACCTCCTGGGTCATCTGGTCCAACCCCCTGCTCAAAGCAGGATTCGCTAAATCATCCCAGTCAGATGTCTGTCCAGCCTCTGTTTGAAGACTTCCATTGAAGGAGAACTCACCACTTCTCGTGGCAGCTTGTTCCACTCATTGATCACTCTAACTGTCAAAAAGTTTTTTCTAATATCTAATCTGTGTCTCTTCCCATTCAGTTTCATCCCATTGCTTCTAGTCTTTCCTTGTGCAAATGAGAATGAAGATGATCCCTCTACACTGTGACAGCCCTTTAGATATTTG